>NC_065450.1:137155073-137157573 GCF_917563875.1 Diabrotica virgifera virgifera
TCTATAATCTTTAGAATTTATCATTTGGTATCATTTCTTATGCTTAAAAAATCGTTTTTTGTTATTTCTTGACAATATGGCGACAGAAAAGGATCGAATCTTTGTACTATTAATACTATCCAATATGGATTCCTACTAATACGACATTTTTGTGTCAATTGCAATGATTATAGAGCACATATGCCGTTTGATAAATGCAATGTTGTCATATGGTAAAATATTTCCTGAACAATAAGACTAACTACCTATACATTTTTTTGTATACATTTTTAATCAATTTTACAAAACAATATATTTCAATTAAAAGACGTCTGTTACGAGCAACGGTTCTTAAGATATTTTGATTTAAAATCTATGAAAAATACTACAGTTTTGCACCTCTGTATTACTACACCCCCGTTTATTGTGTGTATTTTTTATTTTTTTAGTTAACAGGGTTCTATCCCTTTTGTGTTATCAACAAAACATTCCAGGGATGTCCCATCAAGGTTCTCTAAAAATTTGAACTTTCGGGACATATAGGACGTCCAGAGTATGTCTCATTTAGGATATTCCTGGAATATCCTAGTTAAATATTGTTAGGTATCAACATCAACTGCATATAACTTCTTATTTTAAACAAATTATTTGTACACCTTTTATATAGATTCATGAATTTTTTTTTATTACTTCAATTCAAGTATAAAAATCAAAACAGGTAATATATTATAATTATTTCAAAATATAATGTTTTGATTTGCCTATTTTTTAATTTTTATTGTTTTAGTTTTATTTTAGATCTTTTGATGTCAAACTATTTTTTTAATAAAGACTTGATTTTATTTAATTATCATAATAATTATTTTTATTGCATATATAAATATTAATTATATAAATATATTATTCGAAAATATTACGGCCTTTTAAAAATTTTTTTTTTGAACTTTATTGACAAGCTGTCATAGCTACAGAAATAATAACAGAGGTCTTAAAACTATCCAGTTATAATCAGCATTAAAAGACCTTTTCAATGAGGTATCACTCGGTCCCCCATTTCATTTAAAATTTTAGGGGTAACCTCATCCCCTCTTAGGGGGTTGCAGCTGGGAAAGTGATTTTATAGTTAATAATGTGTCCCGCTTGAAAACAAAATCGACGTGTCCAAAAAATTTCGGAAAAAGTCAATATTTGGCTCAAAATTGCCTCTGTTTTACCCAGCACATGTAATTTTTAAAAGGCCGCCATTTTGTTTTGAGCAAAAATTAAACCGTAATATTTTCGAATAATAAAGTATTCACTAATACCCTTAAAAAATGTAATAAAAAATGTACCTTTCCGTTTAACTTTTTTTCCAAGATGGCGCCTGTCCGCCATTTTGAAATGTAGACATGCAAGTTATGCGTCAAAAGATAGCTTACCTACTCTTATTGCCAGCCACAATTTTTTTTAATAAAAATAAATTAAAGTAAAAAAATATTAAAAAAAAGCTTTTATTTAAAATGTACTAAAAAGTTAAAAATAATTTTTTTGGTCTTTGAGATAGCAAAATAATGTAGATTGTTTTTGGTAAAAGCTTTTGGGCGACCCTATAATTATCATTACTATCACTGGGCGCCCCAAAAGCTTTTACCAAAAACAATCTACATTATTTTGCTATCTCAAAGACCAAAAAAAATATTTTTAATTAACTTTTTAGTACATTTTAAATATAAGCTTTTTTTTAAATATTTTTTTACTGTAATTTATTTTTTACTTTTTCGTTATCGCTTATCCATATTCGTAATCCCTGATCCCAAAAACACCCAAAAATCGAGTTTCATCAAAATCGGCTGGTAAATAAAAAGAAATGTCCGCCATTTTGGATCTGCCATTTTGAATTTCATTAAAAACGCCATATTCGTAATCCCTGATCCCGAAAACCCCCAAAAACCGAGTTTCATCAAAATCGGCTGGTAAATAAAAAAAATGTCCGCCATTTTGAATTTCTTAAAGACGCCATATTCGTAATCCCTGATCTCAGAAACCCCCAAAAACCGAGTTTCATCAAAATCGGCTGGTAAATAAAAAAATGTCCGCCATTTTGAATTTCTTAAAAACGCCATATTCGTAATCCCTGATCTCAGAAACCCCCAAAAACCGAGTTTCATCAAAATCGGCTGGTAAATAAAAAAAATGTCCGCCATTTTGAATTTCTTAAAGACGCCATATTTGTAATCCCTGATTTCAGAAACCCCCAAAAACCGAGTTTCATCAAAATCGGCTGGTAAATAAAAAAATGTCCGCCATTTTGTATCCGCCATTTTGAATTTCTTAAAAACGCCATATTCGTAATCCCTGAGCCCAACAACCCCCAAAAACCGAGTTTCATCAAAATCGGCTGGTAAATAAAAAAAAATGTCCGCCATTTTGAATTTCTTAAAGACGCCATATTCGTAATCCCTGATCTCAGAAACCCCCAAAAACCGAGTTTCATCAAAATCGGCTGGTAAATAAAAAAATGTCCGCCATTTTGTATCCGCCA
>NC_065450.1:138760031-139022531 GCF_917563875.1 Diabrotica virgifera virgifera
TGGCAAGCGCCTACTAAAATTGAAAACTTTACTTAACTTTTTTTGGTTTTGGGACCTACTCTTCACAACCCAATAGGTCCCCAAAGCGTTCGAGTGACTGCAAATTTAGCATACTTTGCTCCCCTACCACAAACAGAATCGCCAACATAAATGTACAGATTTAAAATCCATATACAGAGAGATTCTAAATTATGGAATAAATTCATTTTATGGCCACTTTGGAGAAAAATCCCGAGACAGGTCGATTTTTAATTTTAAAGTATGATTTTTTGACATATATGCCATAATACTAACGTCATTCATTAGGGCGTGGTGACGTAATCGATGATTTTTTTAAATGGGAATAGGGGCCGTGTAGTAGCTCATTTAAAAGGTTATTTAATTCTCTATTCGGTAATATAAACATAATCCTTATTTATAAAGGGTGGCCAAAAAATTATTTTGAATTAAAGAAGAAAGTATGTTTTTTATTTAACTCAAAATACATTCTACTACTGTGAGAACAGAGAAAAACAGAGAAAAATATGTTTATTTGATAAATAAACATTGCTTTTCGCTTAAATTAAATCTTCAAACTGCCAGCAAGTAGGTGAGTGGCTGTTTGGCATTTAATTTATGCAAGAAGTAATGTTTATGTATGAAATAAACATTTTTTTTATAAAAATAAAAATGTATACCATTTTTATTAGGTTGAAAAACTTAGTCTTTTGTTTTTTTTTATATTTTCTTACATTAGTAAAATGTATTTTGAGTTAAAGAAATTGCATATCTAATTATATTCTTCTTATTTTGAGTTAAAGAAATTGCATATCTAATTATATTCTTAGTCTTTTGTTTTTTTTATATTTTCTTACATTAGTAAAATGTATTTTGAGTTAAAGAAATTGCATATCTAATTATATTCTTCTTTTTGCGCCAATTAGTTTATTTCAAAAAATATATTTTGGCCACCCTGTATCAATAGTAATGTTATTGTTTATATTACTGATTAGAGAGTTGCCTAACCTTTCAAATGAGCTACCACACGACCCCTGTTTTCATTTTAAAAAATCATCGATTACATCAAACGCCCAAATGAATGAAGTCACTATTAAAGTATGTAATATGTCAAGAAACCATAATTTAGAAATAAAAATCGACCTGTCTCGGGATTTTTCTCCAAAGTGGACTCTTTTCGATAAATTGAATTTATACCATTATTTTAAACATCTCTATACAGGTGAGTCTTTACCCGTGCTTCATTTTTTCAAGTTAAAGCATACGAAATAAGTCGGAAATTTACTAAAGGCAACAGCAAGTGACAGTAAGTAGCTACTGTTCCAATCACGGGTTAAAATTTGATGTTATCAAATAAATAAAATGTCAAATGTACCTAAGTTTTGCTTTAAAATTTTGGTGCAGAATTACAGCTACATTTGAAGTAGCTTAATAAATTCTTTTATTATCATTGATTAATAAATAAATACACAATTTATAAAAAAAAATTAATAACATATTTTCTTTTTGATATTTTATTCACTTTGTCGGAACATTGAACACAAGTATTCCTTAACTGTGTCAATGAGGTTAGTTGTCAAAATTAATCGTAAAATAACAGAAACTTATCATAAAATTTCAAACTCCAATATAAAATTAGTTGGGAAAATAACTGTTTGTATACTATAAAAAACTTCAACAAATTGACAGCCATAAATGTAAAGAAACCAAAACGTCAGAAATTGTACTTAAATATGTGAAAACATCCCCAATCATCTTTTTTGTACCTATCTCTTTTCATTGTACTGAGCGTAGATCGTTCATAAAAATAACATGTGTTTTTACTTAATAAGAGGCGGTAACTGGTTTGTCATTAGTTTCATGCGTGAACAGAAAGATGTTAGATAAAAAGTATGTGTTTTATCTCGCCAGGTATTAATAAGGCACGGGTAAAGACTCGTGGACTCAAGTGTATATACAGTGATGAGCTCGCTAAAAACCGACAAAATCACGTAAAAGATGGAAAACATAATAAGTTATTAAATAAAAAAAATAAAACTAGTAGATGTGGGAAGTTTAGCGACAAAAACCTATAAATTTACATTATATTTACTGTTTCCCACCTTTAGACGTATCGCACGAGTTTAGCAACTGCCACTGTGAGAGTGACTGTTTTAGTTGACATTCTCCTTTGATTCGTCTAAAGGTGGGAAACAATAAGTAGAATTTAAATTTATACGTTTTTATCGCTAAATTTCCCAACTCTACTAGTTTCATTTCATTCAAGAAACAACAAACCATGGTTTTGTCAAGAAGTCAAAGAACTCGCAGAACAAAAGAGAACATGTGTTACAAAAGCACCGGAACGCAGGAACAACGCGCCATCTATATAGAAAAAACAAACAGAATAAATTCGCTAATAAGAACAATAAAAAGAGAGCATTGAATCAAGTTCACAAGTGACATGGATCACTACATCTATGGCGCACAGAGGAAAGTTTGGAAAATGCTAAAAAACAGAAAAAAAAACAATAAATTAATTTGTACAGACAATAGGAATACCAACTGACCCATGGGATAATATTTCAAAGAACCCTACCAAGGTGAAGAAGCCAATGACGAACACGATTACAAAACAGAAGACAGGTATATAACTAAAGAAACTGAAGGAGAAGCGAGAATGAAGATCTTAAAGAATAGATGATCGCCAGGTACTGATGGAATACCGAACGAACTGCTGAAATACAGCGGTCAGAAAGTAACTAATTATTGTCTCACAACATTGTTTAACAAAATTTTAGACAGAGCAGAGATACCACAAGATTGGCACACCAGTATCACAATACCCATTTTTAAGAAAGGACAAAGATCATATCCGGACAACTACAGAGGAATAACTCTCTTAAATACGACAATGAAGTTATTCACAGTCATATTTAAGGATACATTGGATTTACAGACAAAGAGCAGAGAAGTCATAAAACAAATTAATGAACAATAACAGCACGACAAAAATTAAAACATAAGACACCACTACGACCAACATACCAACACCAGGAGGAATCAGACAGGGAGACAGCATCAGTCCATTTCTATTCAATATACTAATGGATGAAATAATAGAAGATGTGGAATTGCTACAACTAGGATACAGACTTGGTCACAGTAGAATCAGTGTAGTGTGCTATGCGGATGATGCAGCCCTGATTTCAGAGGATGAGGATGGCCTACAGAGACAACTTAATCGATTCTACCAAGCATGTCGACGACTCGCATGAACATATCCACGCAGAAAACAAAATGCATTACCTTCGCGAAACGTTAAATTAGGTGCAAGCTCGTGGTAAAGAGGAAACCCATAGAACAGCTAAACCAGTTTAAATATCTAGGTGTAGACTTATTAAGTTATGCCCCAACCAGAGACCTAAGAGGACAAATTAACAAGACCGCCGTCTTGTCCGGATGTTTGAGAGATGTGGTCTGGAATAACCCATACATGACAATGGACAGCAAAGTTAGAATTTATAAAACTTGCATCAGACCTGTTATGAGCTATGACATTGAATCAAGAGAAGACACCAATAAAACCAAAAGTATGCTACGGACAGCCGAAATGAATACACTAAGATCAATAGCAGGGAAGACAAGAAGAGATATAATACGAAACAACTTCATCAGGGAACAATGTGGTGTGCAAGATGTAGTCAGATGGGTAGGCAAAAAATGAAGAGAATGGTTCAGTCATGTATAAAGAATGGAGGAGCACAGACTACAAGGAATTGCACTAGAAGGAAAGCCAGCAGGTAAGCGTCCACCGGGGAGAGCACCAAAAAGATGGAGTTATAGCTGGTAGTCTACCTCTCAAGAAATACTTCAACGTCGGAATTAAGAAATCGACAGATCTACAACAAGTATAAGAAGAAGATATTCCGTAGTTTATTATTATTTATTTTGTTTTTAGTGTATATTTTGTTTGTTTAGCAAGTATGTCTTTCTGTTATGCAGTTTTGATAGTTTATTTTTGATGAACATATTATACAGTGTGTCCACGGTTGGGGTGCCCAAGAGGAAAAACTTTTTTATTTTCAATTTTAGAGAAAAATGTCATTCTTGATAAAAAGTTTTGCTTGTTCTAAAACCCGATAAAATGAAATAAAATTTAAGTTTTTCAAAACCTGCTTAATTTTGTAGTCAATTTTATGTAAATATCTACCTATAAATTTTTGCACTAAGTTCGAAATCGTAACAATACATAATCTAATAGTGTTGCTGAGCTACAATGTAACTTAGTAGCTGTCAACAATAAATAGTAATTTGTGAATTGTCATTTTTTTTAGAATGTTAACCGTTCATTAAATAATAAGTTGAATTTGTCTTGTGAACTGTCATTCTTGATAAATATTTTTTTGTTGTTCTAAAACCCTATAAAAAAAACAGTAAATTTTAATATCAATATCAAAACAATAATAAAGGAAAATAGGAAAACTAACAGTAAATAAAACAACAACTATTCGACGTAGCCTACACCAACTTGAAAACATCTCTCCACCCTATTTTTAAATTTTTTATAATCGTTTAAGTATTAGCATGTCTGGGGTGATTCCTCTGACGGCATTAATGATTGCTTGTTTCAAATCTTCAATATTTACAAGATAAATTCTTTGTTGGATGCTTAACATTGTCTTACCGAAAAAGAATGGCAATTTGCAAATTATTTATCGGAGTTGACAGCTACTAAGCTACAATGTAGCTTAGCAACCCTAGATTATTGTTACGATTTCAAACTTAGTGCAAAAATTTATAGGGATTTACATAAAATTGGCTACAAAATTAAGCAGGTTTTGAAAAACTTGAATTTTACTTCGTTTTATGGGGTTTTAGAACAAGCAAAACTTTTTATCAAGAATGATATTTTTCGCTAAAATTGAAAATAAAAAAGTTTTTCCTCTTGGGCCCCATCCGTGGACACATTGTATACGCACAAATTTAAAATAAAATAAAGTTTAATGCGTTTGAGGTCTTTCTTCATTCGAATAAAATTGCATATTTTTTTATTACGATAATTAGTGGCACCCACTTTTACATGCATATTTTATGAACATGTAAAATTAGTGTCGAGTTTAAATAACTAATATACATTTTAATCAGAAAAACAGTCAATGTGACCCCCATAAATGTGGCAATGCTGCGTGGTGCTTGTTTGTAATATATTATCAAAATTTTATACAGCTTGGGTGCCTATTTATCAAATAGTTTCGGGGTGCCTAAATATCAATATTTACTATATACAATATACACCGGGAGCTCCATTGACGTCGGTTTACTGGGTGCCTGTAGCTACAGTTAATATCTATATATATATATATATATATATATATATATATATATATATATATATCCAAGTCTTGATCACAGCTGAACAATTGAATACACAAAGGAAAGGATCAATGGGAAAGCAGCTGAATAATGGAGCCAAGAGTACTCTTTTTTTCAAATATCAAATATTTCGGTATTTATTTGATACCATCATCAGTGATAGCTAAAAGATTGTTTTGGTGAGCTACATTACAAAATATAAATTGAAAATTTCGACTTACAAAATTGAGAATGTGGCTATGTTGTTAAAAAAAAATATGTAGAAAAGCCTCCAGAGGGGAAACATGTTGTGATTTAAAAATTATTGTCAATAAAACACAAAAAACATCTGAACAACAAAAAACTGTAACAATACACATTTGAATAAATTAATTAAAACGAATAAAAATTTTTTTGAATATTAAAATCTAAACATTGGAAAACAGACATTAAGTAGGTACAACTTGTACTTTTTTGTACATGACATTTCAAAAATTTTTTCATGTACAAAAAAGTACAAGTTGTACCTACTTAATGTCTGTTTTCCAATGTTTAGATTTTAATATTCAAAAAAATTTTTATTCGTTTTAATTAATTTATTCAAATGTGTATTGTTACAGTTTTTTGTTGTTCAGATGTTTTTTGTGTTTTATTGACAATAATTTTTAAATCACAACATGTTTCCCCTCTGGAGGCTTTTCTACATATTTTTTTTAACAACATAGCCACATTCTCAATTTTGTAAGTCGAAATTTTCAATTTATATTTTGTAATGTAGCTCACCAAAACAATCTTTTAGCTATCACTGATGATGGTATCAAATAAATACCGAAATATTTGATATTTGAAAAAAAGAGTACTCTTGGCTCCATTATTCAGCTGCTTTCCCATTGATCCTTTCCTTTGTGTATATATATATATATATATATATATATATATATATATATATATATATATATATATACAGATATGGGAAACTTTTTTATTATTAATTTTACGAAAAAAAGTTATTCTTTATAATAAGTTCTGCATGCCCCAAAACCTAAGATTCAATCATCAGATATCAAATTTTCTGAATATTATACGAGGTATGTCAAAAAATATGAATTATATGAAAAAATATGAAATATATATATATATATATATATATATATATATATATATATATATACAGATATGGGAAACTTTTTTATTATTAATTTTACGAAAAAAAGTTATTCTTTATAATAAGTTCTGCATGCCCCAAAACCTAAGATTCAATCATCAGATATCAAATTTTCTGAATATTATACGAGGTATGTCAAAAAATATGAATTTCGGTCAAGGATAAAGTACCTTTATTTCTCTCAATATCGAAAATTCTTATGATAAAAAGTTGTTTGGAATTAAAAACTAAGATCAAATATGCAATTACATGCTTCTTATTGAAAAAAGTATTTAAGGATACCCAACATTGTTTTTAATTATTACAAATATGATAACTCGTTTATTATTCATTTTACGAAAAAAAGTTATTCTTCGTAAAAAGCTTTGCATGGTCTAAAATCTAAGACACAACCATGATATATCAACTTTTATTAATTTTATACGAGGTGTGTCAAAAAATGTGAAATTCGCTCAATATTATAGCACCTTTATATTTCACAGTATTTCAATTAGAAGGATGTAATTGCATATTGACACATAGTTTTTAGTTCTAAACAACTGTTTTAATAACTGTTTTCAATATTGTGAAAAATAAAGGTACTTTACTCTTGAGTGAAATTCATATTTTTTGACATAACTCGTATAAAATTAATAAAATGTGATATCTGTTGGTTGCATCTTCGGCCTTATGACCTACAGAGCTTTTTATAAAGAATACCTTTTTTTCCTAAAAGTAATAATAAAAGAGTTATCGTATGTGCAATGAATCAAAACGAAGTTGTATCAATAAATTTGAGAAAAATTTGGAAAATATTTTTTTCCAATTAGAAGCATGTAATTGCATATTTGAGCTTAGTTTTTATTTCCAAACAACTTTTCAGAATAAGCATTTTCGATATTGAGAGAAATAAATGTACTTTACTCTTGAACGAAGTTCATATTTTTTGACATACCTCGTATAATATTCAGAAAATTTGATATCTGATGATTGAATCTTAGGTTTTGGGGCATGCAGAACTTTTTATAAAGAATAACTTTTTTTCGTAAAATTAATAATAAAAAAGTTTCCCATATGTTTCCAACTCAAGTAGACACGCTGTATATATAAACTAGAAATGATCACAGCTGATTAGTAATTATCAATTTACAAATTATTGGGTTAACAGCTGAAATGGAAGACTCAGTGTACTCTTTTCTACGATTCCAATATTTCGTTAACAGTCGTTAACATCATCAGGGACGCTGAAATAATATTAAAGGTATAATAGTGAAACTGGGTATTAAAAAATAACTCACCAGTTTGAGATTTTAGTCAACGATGTTATAAATGTGTAAAAAAGCGGCATTAACAAAAAGAATTGCAGTGAATGTTATTAAAAATTAAAAATATAACAATAAAAAAGATAAAAAATGGAACTATAATATAAATAACTATACTAAAAACCACTAATTATTAAAATCTTTTAAATTCGTCGCACAGAAAGGTATTAGAGACAATTATGTCAATATACTGTCAATTATGACAGAAATAGGTAGTATATTATGAACTAGAATCTAAACTAAAATCTTTATTGACATTTAAGTTTTTATCAAGTTCAAGAAGGAAAGAATAGATCGCTGTTAATTGTTTAATATCTGTTCTTTTATTAATTGTCTGTTCATTCTGATAAATAAATGCCATTTCAAGAAAAGTTCTTTTGTGATAGTTCTTTTCATTTGTTAAAATTTTTACAGATTTAAAGTCCATATTATGGCTTTCATTTACAACATGTGTAGCTAAAGAGCACCTGTCTGGATATAATCTACAATCACTTTTATGACTTGTCATACGATCTTTTACTCGTCTAGTTGTCTGGCCTATGTACTGTTTGTCACAATCAATACATGGTATACTGTAAACTACATCAGTTAATAGCTGTTTTGGAGATCTATCTTTCATCTTTGAAAATAAGTTATTAATAGTTAAAACTGGTTTACTAGCTATTTTGATGTTTAGCTCGTTTTTTACAATTCGTGTGAGTTTTGGTGTAATCTCTCTAATGAAAGGTAAAGAGATGAATGAAACTACTTCCGGAATGACAACACTATTATTGTTAGCTGTATTATGATTATCTACAATAGTTGGTGTAATAGATGGATTTAATTCTTATCCTCCTGTAATGTTAAAACAGTTATTATTTAACACTCCATCTATCACACCAACTATTGTAGATAATCATAATACAGCTAACAATAATAGTGTTGTCATTCCGGAAGTAGTTTCATTCATCTCTTTACCTTTCATTAGAGAGATTACACCAAAACTCACACGAATTGTAAAAAACGAGCTAAACATCAAAATAGCTAGTAAACCAGTTTTAACTATTAATAGCTTATTTTCAAAGATGAAAGATAGATCTCCAAAAGAGCTATTAACTGATGTAGTTTACAGTATACCATGTATTGATTGTGACAAACAGTACATAGGCCAGACAACTAGACGAGTAAAAGATCGTATGACAAGTCATAAAAGTGATTGTAGATTATATCCAGACAGGTGCTCTTTAGCTACACATGTTGTAAATGAAAGCCATAATATGGACTTTGAATCTGTAAAAATTTTAACAAATGAAAAGAACTATCACAAAAGAACTTTTCTTGAAATGGCATTTATTTATCAGAATGAACAGACAATTAATAAAAGAACAGATATTAAACAATTAACAGAGATCTATTCTTTCCTTCTTGAACTTGATAAAAACTTAAATGTCAATGAAGATTTTAGTTTAGATTCTAGTTCATAATATACTACCTATTTCTGTCATAATTGACAGTATATTGACATAATTGTCTCTAATACCTTTCTGTGCGACGAATTTAAAAGATTTTAATAATTAGTGGTTTTTAGCATAGTTTATGCTTAGCACGACCTCTATGTGTGAAATGAGAAAATAAAATATTCTCTTGGTAGCCCGGCGAATAGCAAAATCAAGCTTTATAACAATAAAGCTATGAAAGGCGATGTAACGGAATCCTTTTTCCGACAATACATCATGCAAACACCGTTTGGGCTAACCAATTCGTCTCTTACTGGAGAATACAGTAAAATGAAATGGATAATTGCATTTTAGTTGGATTCGAACCTCACTGGAGCCCGACTAGTTTCGAGTCATGTCAACTCGTCATCAGGGGACACTAGGTGAGTGTTCGAATTCAAGTAAAATGCAATTATTATTTGGTGGATTTATAGAAGAAACCCACCAGAGTATGCTTAGCGCGACCTCTATGTGTGAAATGAGAAAATAAAATATTCTGGTAGCCCGGCGAATAGCAAAATCAAGCTTTATAACAATAAAGCTATGAAAGGCGATGTAACGGAATCCTTTTTCCGACAATACATCATGCAAACACCGTTTGGGCTAACCAATTCGTCTCTTACTGGAGAATACAGTAAAATGAAAATGAAATTCACCGAAAGTAAATTTCAGCGACCCCAAAAACCCCCGTGTAACAAAATTGAATTTTTTTCTGCCGATAATTGACGAGTTCTGAATTTTTCTATTTTCTGTTTAAGATGCACTTTAAGAATGCATTCTTTGTATGCAGTTTTTCAATATTATCCCATTCCTAGGAGTCACAAAGTTTCCTGGCGCATTCACGAATCGAATGCAAAAGGAGTTATTAAGATCCGTCTCGTCGTTTTTTTTTCGGAGGTTCAGTGCTTTATTGCTTCGCCTATAGGCATGCATCACTTGATGAATTAAACTCATTAGTATAACGACCCGTGAGTAATGAAGTATTACTCATGGATAAAGTAATGGGTGTTATTATCTATTTAAAAATAGTGAATAATAAACTTGTTATGAAACGGTCGTAGAAAAGCAATATTACTATTTTTTTATTTATTTACAGATTACTCTCTCTCTCTCTCTCTCTCTCTCTCTCTCTCTCTCTCTCTCTCTCTTTCTCTTTCTCTCTCTCTCTGTCTCTCTCTCTCTCTCTCTCTCTCTCTCTCTCTCTCTCTCTCTCTCTCTCTCTCTCTCTCTCTCTCTCTCTCTCTCTCTCTCTCTCTCTCTCTCTCTCTCTTGTTGTTTCCCTATTCCAATATTCCTAACAATGTTTCTCCATCTTCAGCTGCTCCAAGAGCTTTGCAGAATGAGTTTCCAGCTGAATGCTTTATTTGGTCAGACCATCTAGTTGGTGGTCGTCCTCTTTATCTTCTCCCCGGAACGTTTCCAGAAACAATTAATCTCTCCAAACTGTCGTAACCTCTGCGAACCACGTGACCAAAGAATTGCAGAATTCGTTGCAGACATATTGTGGACAGCCTTTTTTTAATATTGAGTTGGTTTAGAATGGAAAGGTTTGTTCTATGAGCTATCCAAGGTATGCGTAGCATTCTTATCCAGCACAACATCTCAAAGGCATCAATTTTTTGCATGCGCGAAGAGTCCAAGTCTCTGCTCCGTATAGAAATATTGAGAATACAAGGGCATTCACCAGTCTCATCTTGATATTTTGAGAGATAGATCTGTCTTTCCAAACTTTAGTTAGGCGACTCATCGCATTTTTTGCCATACCAATACGGCTCCGAACTTCTGCTTCACAGTTACCATCGTTAGTTATACTAGACCCGAGATAGACAAAGGTGTTTACTATCTGGTATTCCTGTAACATGTTAGTCAGTTGAATAATGTCGAATCTGTCGACCACCATTATTTTTGTCTTAGCTTTATTGATTTTCAGACTAACAGATTACCATTTACAGATTACACCCTACGGTAATTAGCTACTAAATTGTGTGCATATTATTTTAGTACCCAATTGTCAACAAGTAGTATGGAATTAAAGTGTTATCAAAATCTATTTCTCAGGTTATAAGGATATCTAAAAGGAATATTTAGGACAGTCTAGTAGATAGTGTTGTATACTGTATAAATATTATTTTTGCATTTTGGAAGTTTGTTGTAGTTATTTTAATAATCGTAACTAAATAACCTAATTATTTTCTTTAAAACCCTGTTTTAATTTAATGGTAAAGTCCAATTTATCTTACAACGGGGAGGAGGACAACACGGCTATCGTACGGGGCATGTTGAAGAATCGTCTAATGTGAAAGAATTGGTTAGTTTATCGTACAATGGAACATGACGGTACCGGAGACGTGCGCCGTCTATTGTTCTACGGCACGTGTCGTCCACGTCCCGTCGTACGATAAATTGAACTTAAGTCACGGAGGCGGCTTTTAGGTAGGGAAATTATTCCAATTCGTTTTTTTTTTCACAAACTTACTCAAAAAGATGTCCTTATAACAAACCAACAGGGTTCCGGGAGGTGCCGTGGTCGGAAAATTGATTAAACATTTTTTTTAAACAAACTCAAAAAATCAATTTTTTTACTTCGTATAATTTTTTAGATTATTTTCGTCATTATGAGCAAAAAAGGTCTCTTGTGATTTTCCTCTAAAATGAGTTTTTGTCAAGTTATAAGGGATTTATAATTTGAAAAACGCGAAAATAGCCATTTTTCAAGGCTTAATAACTGGGTTAAAAATTATTATTTTGAAAAGTCAGAAAGTAACTAAATCAAACTTTAAAGCCCCCTACATGATCCTGAAGAAATTTGTGTAACTGACCTATTACCAAGCTGTTATTTTTAATTATTAACAATAAGCGCTAACAGCGTATTGAGGCGGCCGTCAATGTGAGTGCGAAAGAGATGCACCATTCCGGCAGTCGAATGGTGAATCTTACTCGCACTCACATTGACGACAGTCGCAATACGCTGTTAGCGCTCATTGTTAATAATTAAAAATAACAGCTTAGTAATAGGTCAATGACACAAATTTCTTCAGGATCATGTAGGGGGGCTTTAAACTTTGATTTAGTCACCTTCTTACTTTCATAATAATAATTTTTAACCGACTTATTAAGCCTTGAAAATGGTTTATTTTCGAATTTTTTAAACCGCGTATAACTCGACAATTAATTTTTAGAGAAAAATCACAAGAGACCTTTTTTGCTCATAATGATGCAAAGAATCTAAACACTAATCTAAATTTGTACGAAGTGAAAAAATTGATTTTTTAAATTCGTTTAAAAAAATTGTTTATACAATTTTCCGACCGCGGCACTTCCCGGCACCCTGTGGATTTGTTATAAGGGTCTCTTTTTGAGTAAGTTTGTGCAAAAAGAACGAATCAGAATAATTTACCTAACGGGGGGCGACGATACAGCCCTATCTGGTAGATGCTGAATTTAAGAAAAGAAATTGTAATAATTGTACTTATATTAAAACAAGAATAAAAACCGCTAAACGCCGCCGTAAAAATGAGTGGCGCATACAATATTCCAGCTACAAAAGATCTGATATGAATATTACGGGGCGCAAAAATGTATTTTCATTTTAAATAATTGATGGATTCGACCATTACTTGATGGAAGTTCATTTTACTTGATGCAAAACAAAATTCTAGTTTTATTAAAAGATTTTTTCATAATATTTGCCCAATTTGAAGTAAAACGCGCTACAAAAGAGTAAGTTTGATACAGTTTGAATTTTGAAACTCCTTTGTGGCGCGTTTACTTCAAATTTAGCAAATATAATGAAAAAACCTTTTAACATAAAACTAGAATTTTGTTTTGCATCAAAATGAAAATACATTTTCGCGCCACGTAATATTCATATCTTTTGTAGCTGGAATATTGTATGCGCCACTCATTTTTACGGCGTTTAGCGGTTTTTTATTTTTGTATGAGGAGGTTTTCAAAGTTATTTATATATTAAATGTATAAAGTTGAATGCAATGCTTCTCTATTACACGTTAAGCTTTATAAATGGCCGCCTTTGTCGCATTATCTCCCAAATGATCTAGTGTCCATCGAATGTACACTCGATTTTTTTTCTATTCGAAATAGATTGAAAAAAATATTGGGATGGCCGGCAAATAAACTCGGATTGCTCGTTGGCAGATCAAATTAGCGTCGTAACCACTATAACTACATAAACCATTTAGGGAATAATCGTTAATTGGATTATACTTTTGTAGCTTAATAACTTCTAAACAACTTAACCGATTTTGTTCACTAAGCATGAGTTTGAAATGTATTGACAAGTAGTATCTTATGCATCTAAGGTCAAGTATGATAACTGAAGCTATTACAGGAATTACTGAGCTTGAAAAACCGTTTTTCCCATAAGAAATAGATTTGATCATACTTATGAAGCCTACAAATTCGAATTTTCCCGGATATAAGGTATACACCGTTAGAACTTTAAGTCCAGAGTCCTTCTACAAACGCTGTTATTGGCGTAATTTGTAGGTTGAAATTTTGAGTAATTGTCGACAAACCAAAATTTTCAAAGTTTAGTTTTTCAGTTTTTCGGCTATACTGAGCCGTCTGTATGTCTGATCCTGACAGCTTAGACACATTTAAAAGCTTAACTCAACGCCATTGATTTGGTGTATTTACTGTTCTCCTGTCTCTTCTTGAACCGAAGATCTATACCGCCAAAAAATATGCCATTTTGTACCTACCAAGTCCTATATATAGCTGGCTTATGGGTAGTCAAAACTCACAAACTACACCGGTTCTGAATCGGCCCTCACCCCCTCTTCAAACACAGAAAAAAATTTAGATCGGTTTAACTTTTCGACACACATACATACATATATACATACATACATACATACATACATACATACATACATACATACATACATACATACATACATACATACATACATACATACATACATACATACATACATACATACATGCATATCCACAAACATTTTCCCTTTTTTAAATAAAAATTGACTCATATTTCTGAGGTAGGTAACTTTTGAACGGTATAACCGATTTTCAAAATTAGACATGCGTTGGAAAGGTAATGATCGCTTCTATTAGCAGCCGCAAAGGTCGGAGTAAAATTTTCGAAGTTTTGGGAGTTTTCAGAACGAGAACGAAAAACAGACCCTAAATAGGAAGAGCCGTAAAATCCACACCCTTGGACCAAAATGGATGGTTGATATATGAATGAGTGAGTCTTTTCCTGAACTTTAAGATGGGAGTTGGCCCAATTTTCAATTCAGTCAGATTTAGAAAATCGGAAATTTCGTGTATATATAGTGTCGCGTGTAGGGGGTGTAGGTGTGCGCCACTGGCGAGAACTGCCGTTCTCTGGTTATTAAATTTTTTAGGTAAACAAATTCAGGTCGTAACCAGTTACAAGATATAAAAATATGGAGATAACTCATTGAAGCAATTTATACGGGAAGCCTATTCGATTCGGCTATAAATTTTGGGCTGTCTTCTACTTGATACTAAAAGTACTAGTACCTAATTGATATGTTAGATTGCATTCCTGAACCTGCAACTCACTGAGTGTTTTTTGATCATTCATTTATCAGCAGAGATTTGTTAATTCATTTACAAAAATGTAGATACCGATCATTAGAAACCTTGCGGAAAAATTGATTATTGAAGTGTCCTATACAAGATACAAAAACCCTTAGTAAAAAGCTCGTGGTTCATATGATTCTCGATTTGATGTAAATGGAGAAATACTTTTTTAAAATGAAACGATAATAAGTGTGTTCCTATAGCATGTAATTTTGATAATATAGAACATCCGGCTCAAACTAGTAGATTGGATCGCAAACTCAAAGGAAAACATTTAGTTTTTCAACAAGTGTTAAAAAATTATAATAAATATTTTGATAATACAGAACATCCCGCTAAAGCTAATAGATTGGATCGCAAGCTCAAAGGAAAACATTTAGTTTTTCAACTACAAGTGTTATTATAATAAATAAATACATGGAAGGCGTGGATAAACACGAATGGTTTGTTGGAAATTATGCCACTAACACCAGAGACAAGAAGTGGTATTTGCCAAAAGTCAAATAACTGATTGATATGGCATTAGGAAATTTATGGCTTTTCTGCAAACGAGTCAATAAGTCGATAATGATTACTTTATTAGATTTAGATTTTCTGTAGCACTTCCCTACCTTAAATTGACACTTCGTACAAGAAGTATAGTTGTTCTTAATATACTTCACTAGACCAAATACATCATCATCAAAAGTTTTTATGGACGTAAGATTAGATGGGAAAAACACTTCATGAAAAACGTGTAAAGTAGAGGGGATGTCAAGGAGAAAATTGTAAAGCCAAACCACTAACACACTGTGGAAAATATACTGTAACATTCTGTCAAAATTGTTTTATACAGTATCATAAAAATAAACTTGTTTTTATTAGATGTACCTAACTAAAAATTGGATTCTCGTAACTGTTGTGAACTATTTCATATATCTTTCAAATTATGATAACCTTCAGTCAGGTTATCATAATTTTCTACTTTCGATGGAAATGCATTTCATGAATATTTAAGAGCCCCCATTAAGAAAAATATTATTGACAACTAATATGTAGATATAATTAAAATTTTGAAATTTAAAAAAAAATTGGGTGTTAAAGATGTGGTTTTGCATTTATTTTTGTTTTCTTAAAAAATACTATGTTATATATACATATCAATTAGTTTTGGAATCAGAGATATTTTTAGTCCATGTAATTCACTTCATGTTTTAATATGTTCAGCTCCTTCTTCAATGAAGATGACTATATTTTCTATTTTAAGGCCATGCATGGGTACATAATTCGCAAATATTTTACGGCTATCCCTACTTTTTCTGTCTTTACACGGCAAATTACGTGTAGTAAAATTGACACTGGTATGGATATGGACGTCAAAACGTAAAAAGTATACAGGGTGTTCCATTTGAAATAAGAAAGTTCATTAGATTTACAGAAAAACGGAATATTTGACAACAATGTAATTACCACTATAATATCGGCCGTATTAGAAAACCCTTACCCACCAAAATATATAAAAATCTTTCCAGCGGTTTCCGAGAAATTAACGTGTTTCCATATTTTCTCGCTACCCTGTATAGTCTATTATTGACTTTTCTCCTCTGCTTGGTTCTTCTCTAGTAATCTTATGAATCTCTTTATGTTCCAAATAAGTATTTGTTATTATTAAATCATTGTTAATACAAAATTCCAGTAGTCTTTTCCCATTATTATTTCTTGTATTTTCACCGTGTTTTTCGATTACTGCTCCATATATATCATCCTTTGTTCCAACTCGTCCATTGCAGTCTCCAGCAATATATATTTTTCCTCTACACTCTTCTATAGCCTCTTGCAGTTAATTCCAGTATTTATCTTTCTCTTCCGTTTTTTCATTTTCATCTGGTCCATAAGTTCCTATTATTGTCTTGATGTGTGTCTTGCATTTTAATTCTATCTTCAGTATTCTTTCACTTATTGCTTCCCATTTGTTAAGTGTATTTTTGTGTTCTTTCTTTATTAAACATCCCACTCCTGCTACCGCTCGTGCATTCTTTTCTACTCCACTCCACATGAAAATGTGGTCATTGTCGGTTCTTACTATTCCTTTATTCTTTTTCTTTGTTTCCGTTATTATCAATATATCTAAATCCGCTTTTTCAAATTCTTTGGTTTAATTCTATTTCTTTTCCATTAATACTTCTTACGTTCCACGTTTCTAGTTTAAAATATTTTACTACTACCTTCTTTCTTGTATTAATAACTTCTACTTTTTCTTCAATTTTATTCGTTTGTCCTATTCCACTCCAGTCCATTTTCCGTTTTTCCTTTCCCGTCTGTTCTTTACTTAGTTTTTTGAACCATCGGCTTTTATCTCTTTTTTATCTCGTTTTGGAGCCCTTTCTATTATTTACTTATCCTTATTCCATTTCCATTCTTCACTTTCGATCCATATTTTTTGATAACCCATTTTGACTTTCTTTCCCTTATTCTTCTCCTCAATAGCTATTTCCTTCATTTTTCTTTGTATCCGTTTTTCGCTTAGATTCATCTTTTATTAATATATATACAGTATTTCTCATGATCATCTTTCAGTGCGTCACAGTTTTTCAATTTCTTTCTAACGCATTAAATTGTATGTGACAGAAAGAAAGGCACGTCTGTGATTACATTTCGTCGGTGACATTTTTATAACATTTATTCTAATTATTCTAGTTGTCGATAGATGGCGCCATAATAAAAAAATAATTTTTTTTTAATTAGATAATAATATTACAAATATAATCTGTATAATCTATAAGACTATACAAATCAAAGAAAATACCATTTTTTAAATGCAAGAAACACTTTTGATTTGTTTTTATTCCAAATTGAAAATAAAATGTGACAACTGTCAGATTTAACTAAAATGTCATGTTAGAATAAATGTCATAAATGTGTATTATCACGGACTTACCCTGACTCACGGAAATACTGTATATTTCTGTTGGTTATGTTCCTTAATTTGTTTTTGTTTGTCATTACTTTGATTTTATCTTCTATTTTATTGAATTCCACTAAACAGGTCTTATATCCAATCTTTTTTGCTGTTTTTATCTCTACTTTAATTTCCAGATTATTTTGTATAAAGGTTTTCATTTCACATTCTAAAATATTCGATTCGTTCGTGTCTATTTTAATTCCTTGTATTACAATATTATTTCGCCTTTTTTCTCTGCCTATTTCTTCCAACTTTTCATTGATTACTTCTATTTCTTCTTTTAAATGCACATTTTCTTTCTTTATTGCCTCATTCTCTTCTTTAACCTTTTGTATTACTTTAATATATTCTTTGTGCCCCTCTCTTATCATTTTTATCTCTTGTGTCAATCTTCTTCTTCAAGTCCGTCTCCTATCGGAGGTTGGAAATCATCACAGCTATTCTTATTTTACTGGCGGCTGCCCTAAATAGGTCGATGGAACTGCAGCCGAACCATTCCCTCAGATTTCTTCAGATTTCTTGTGTCAATACTAATAACGTTTCCATTATTTAATGATCTACTTTTCTTATTCAGAGTTATAATTCTCTTGTTCTTCCATCTTTTTTCCTTTTTTAATTTATTCGATTGTCTATTCCAAATCTACTTAACACTATATCTAAATTATATTATTATTATAAATTATAATTACCCAATATTCTATTTTAATATTACCCAACACCAGTATAAAATTAAAATTATAATTTCCGTATTATTTTATTATTACCTTTTTTTTTGTAAATGCACCGCGGAAAAGATCACAGGCCAGTCAACCCGTCGAATCTGTTCCCTTTATCGGTGCAATATTTTATTTTAAAACAATTCCCCTAATTAATTAAATTCAACTTTGAACCTATTACTATTTTAAGTATTTCCTTATTTACTTACAGATCTGGCAACGGTGTTTATAAGCAATCCAAGTTCTTACCATCAGCTGTTTTTGTTTTGGTGTTTTATCAGTAGACCTCGTTATCACTTAATTACTGTTGTCAACAATAATCTGTATATTTTCTGTTATTTATTCAATTCTGCAGCAGTTCTATAATATTTTTGTCTTTTCACGTAAACAATAGTTTATTATCACCTATTATAACTATTTTGACGAATTATTTTTCGTTATAACTCCCGATTTTTCGAGTTCATTATAGCCGTAAATTAACACGATGTTTTCTTAATCAATCCGACGTTGCCACTTCAGGTTTAGGAGATACGAGACATAAAAATGACCCTTTTTGGGGTGCCCGTTTTCTCTGACGCGCAGGGTATTAAATAAAATTAAACCATACGAATCGAACCGAATATAATGGAGTCTGTAAGAAGTATTCACTTCTGTCAGCACTCCGCAGGTGCCACGCTCTAAATTACAAGCCTTATAGACGAGCGGCACACCCCCAAAAAAACGCTTATTTCTCGAGATACTGACCACGGAGAGGTGAATAACCAATTGTAGTCATGACATGAAATCACGTTTTTTGCGTTTACCTCGCTACAACTCTGTTCCGTTTTGATATTTTTTTCTGAAATCTCCACATAGACAAGGCGAAAACGGCAGGTTCGTTGGGAAAAATATTCCCATGAGATTTTTTTTGCATAATTACATTCGTGAGACATACCAGAATAAGGTTCAAGAAGTCGCCCACGTGAAAAGTGGGCCAAATTTTTATTAACAATTATTTTTTTTTATTCAAATTGCAAAAATCAATATTCTTGGCCCGGATAATTTTTTTGTAGGTTTTCTGGACCATTCTGGATAAAAAAAGGTCTCTTATAATTGTTTCTCTAAAGTTGATAGTTTTCGAGTTATAAGCAATTTGAAATTGAAAAAAACGAAAAATGCGATTTTCAACGCTTAATAACTCGGTTATAAGTTATTATTATGAAAGTCAAAAAGTGACTAAGCAAAGTTTAACGCCCCCCCCCCCCCCCTACAAGATTCCGAAGAAATTTTTGTCATTATTTTATTACTAAGCTGTTATTTTTAAGTAATAATATTGAGCGCCATGCACGTGGTAGGCGGCCGTAAATGTGAGTGCAAGTAAGATGCACAATTGGACTGCCGGAGTGGCATCTCTCTCGCACTCAGCATTTACAGCCGGCTACCACGTGCATGGAGCTCAATATTATTAAAAATAACAGCTTAGTAATAAATGACAAAAATTTCTTCGGGATCTTGTAGGGGGGACATTAAACTTTGATTTAGTCACTTTCTGACTTTCATAATAATAACTTTTAACCGAGTTATTAAGCCTTGAAAATCGCCATTTTTCGTTTTTTTTTCAATTTTAAATTGCTTATAACTTGAAAACGATCAACTTTAGAGAAAAATTATAAGAGACCTTTTTTATCCAGAATGGTCCAAAAAACTTAAAAAAATTGTCCTGGCCAAAAATATTGATTTTTGCAATTCGATTAAAAAAAATTGTTAAAAAAAATTTGGCCCACTTTTCACGTGGGCGACTTCTTGAACCTTATTCTGGGATGTTTCACGAATGTAATTATGCAAAAAATCTCATGGGAATATTTTTCCCAACGAACCCGCCGTTTTCGCCTTGTCTAACAGTATATAGCACTAACAATTCTGAAGACAACGGTGCCTGTTTCAATTTTTCAGTCTTATTCTGGTAAAGGTTATGAAGTTTGTTCATTGCAACGTTGAATCGCAAAAGTTGAGTAACTAAATTTGAAATTTAGCTTTTTCATCACATTTATGTTAAAATATAGAGTACAAAAAATTTTTTGAAAAGTTTTAGAACAAAACGTCTTATAGAAAAAAGAATAGTGCTACTTTTAAGATCGCTATAGAAATCCCCAAAATATCGCTTATTTTTCGAGATACTGACTATGGGTGATGATCGGCTAATTTTGGTCTTTCATTATATTTTTGATGGCTTTGAAAACGAAAATGAAATTTATTTTAAATTTTAGTTAAATTTTTTAAAGGTAAAGGTGCAGATTCGTAAATTGCAAAGTTTAATCGCAAAATTTGACTAACAAAATTTGAAATTTAGAATTTTAATTACATTTTTGTTAAGACATAGAGTACAGAGAAGTTTTATGGAAAGTTTTAGATCAAAATGTTTTATATAAATCGAATGGTGCAACTTTTAACATCGACGTTATAAATCCCCAAAATTGTTTTACCTAAAATCCTAATTTTTTGAGATATTGACCATGGGTGGTGAATGCCTCACTTTGGTCTTACTTTATATTTTCAATGATGCTGAAACAGAAAATGAAGTTTATTTTGATTTTAGGTGGGGGTACATTGTCAAAATCGCAATTTGACCATAAAAATAAAAAAAAATTAAATCACGTTTTTCTTAAAATTAAAAGTTGCACCATTTTTTTTTTCTATAACATATCTAGATCTAAATCTCCCCATAAAACTTCTTTGGGCTGTATATTTTAAGATAAACGTGATCAAATAGATAAATTTTAAATTTTGTCACTAATGTTTGCGATTTAACTTTGCAATTCATGAATCTGCACCTTTTATTTAAAAATATGCATAACTTTTATGAGAAAAAGATTGAAAGTCTACGACAGCTTTTATAGTCTCCACAAAGGTGAGAAATATTTGCTATAAAAATTTCAGAAAAAAATATTAAAATGGAACAGAGTTGTAGTGAGTTAAACGTAAAAACACGTGATTTAATTTTTTTTTTTTTTTCATTTTTAGGTTAAAATTGCGATTTTGACAATGTTCCCTCACATAAAATTCAAAACAAACCTCATTGTCATTTTCAACACCAACCAAAACATAAAGTAAGACCAAAATTAACCATTCACCGCCCATGGTCAGTGTATCGAAAAATAAGCGTCAGTTTGGGGATGTATAGTATAACGTTTATATTAAAAGTTGCACCATTTCCTTTTCTATGCAACATTGGTATCTAAAACTTTCCAGAAAACTTCTTTGTTCTCTATGTTTTACCATAAATGTGATTAATAAGACAAATTTTAATTTTGCGATTAGACTTTGCCATTCACGAATCTTCACCTTGTACTTTAAAAAATTCATAACTTTTACTAGAATAAGAATAAAAGCTTGAAACAGATACCGCCGTCTTCAGAAAAGTGAGCAATATATACTGTATAGGCTCTGAGCTTCGCTGGTGGCGCTCCTGGCGGATTACTAATTCAACTTTCACCGGTAATTTTTAAATTTATTATTTAATTGTTATCGCTTAATATTTACAACGCAAAAAATTAATTAAATTGTACTCGATTTTTTTAAGATTTTGCTAATCATTTTGACGTTCTATTGATAAAATATGAATTTTTTACTTCGGATACTTTCACAATTATCGTGTAGATGGCGCTAAGATTACCGTTTATTTCAATCAACGATATTACGGAACATTAAAAAAACTTAAATTCAGTATTTAAAACGTAAGTATATTTAAGGTAAAAATATATACCACAGCTTTGACCAACTAATATTTTTTATAATTAATGTTTTTACTTTTAATTTTAAATTAATCACTTTGACATTTATGTCAAAGGGCCTAGCCGGGTAAGATGATGAAAAGTGCCCCCAACTCGATTCGAATTCCATATAGGTCACCGTTTAGCATATATAGTGAAACTAACTTTCTAAAATTCTTAGCCACCTAGGTGGTCATGTGACCCACCTAGAGCGTAATTAGGGTTTTTAAGTTTTTATTTTTTATCTCAGGCGCATCGAAAACCAGCGAAAAACTTTAAATAAAAAAGTTTTAAGCTTTAAAAAGTTCTGTCCGAAAAAAATTTTGTTTTTAATTTTTGGCGGGAAATTTAAATTTTAGAACGATTTCAAATTTTTAAATGAGTATAAAAAATTAACTAAAACATTCATTTTCACGAAAAAAATATATAACGTGTATTTTGGCATAATGTTTCACCCTGAATTTTTTCAAATTTTTAAAATTGGTGAAACGTACCTTTCAAAATTAAAAACCGTATTTTTTCGGTTTTTTTTCGTTTTTTGATATAATTTTATACATATTTTTCAAAAAAGGTAACACCGTCACTGAAGTAGGTAAAAAACTGAAAAATAATTGGGATTTGCTTAATAAAAATTTTTTGTAACGCCATCCATTTTCAAGATACAGGGCTTTGAAGAAAACAAAATTTTACATATTTTTTACGATTTTGCCGAAACTACTGGCAAAATTGTAATAAAATTTGGCAAGTTTTAAGAGGTAGTTGTTGTGCATTTTTTGACATACAATTAAGAATTTTATATTTATCATTGGCGCGCATAGGGGTAATGGTCTGAAATTTTTAAAGAAAAAATATAGTACGCCACTGACATATTTCAAATTAACAATCGTTTTTGAATTCCTCGTCCAATTTGTGACAAAAAATCTATCTTCCTATTTTTTCATACGACGCGCCATATTTATTAAAAAAATAAAACATCTTAACCGTTACAAAGTATTCGAACTTCTATGAAATAAAATACTACTATTAGTAGTTCCTACATCTACATAAACTCGACATCCATTATAGAAACTAATTCGAATACTTTGGAAGCGTTAAGATATTTTATTTTTTGCAGCAAAACGGCGCCTCGTATGAAAAAATAGGAAGATAGATTGTTTGTCGCAAATTGAACGAGGAATTCAAAAACGATTGTCAGTTTGAAATATGTCAGTGGCGTACTATCTTTTTTCTTTAAAAAGTTCAGACCATTACCCCTATGCGCGCCAATGATAAATATAAAATTCTTAATTGTATGTCAAAAAATGCACAACAACTACCTCTTAAAACTCGCCAAATTTTATTACAATCTTGCCAGTAGTTTCGGCAAAATCGTAAAAAATGTGTAAAATTTTGTTTTCTTCAACGCCCTGTATCTTGAAAATGGATGGCGTTACAAAAAATTTTTATTAAGCAAACCCCAACTATTTTTCAGTTTTTTACCTACTCTAGTGACGGTGTTACTTTTTTGAAAAACATGTATAAAATTGTATCAAAAAACGAAAAAAAAAGCCGAAAAAATGTGGTTTTTTATTTTTAAAGGTGTGTTTCACCAATTTTAAAAATTTGAAAAAAATTAGGGTGAACCATTATGCCAAAATGCACGTTATATATTTTTTTCGTGAAAACGAATGTCTTAGTTATTTTTTTATACTCATTTAAAATTTTGAAATCGTTCTAAAATTTAAATTTCCCGCCAAATATTAAAAACAATATTTTTTTCGGACAGAACTTTTTAAAGCTTACACCTTTTTTATTTAAAGTTTTTCGCTAGTTCTCGATGCGGCTGAGATAAAAAATAAAAACATAAAAACCCTAATTAGGCTGTAGGTGGGTCACATGACCACCTAGGGGGCTAAAAATTTCAGAAAGTTAGTTTCACTATATATGCTAAACGGTGACCTATATGGAATTCAAATCGAGTTGGGGGCACTTTTCATCATCTTACCCGGCTAGGCCCTTTCCGGTAAACGTTTGCAGACTTGCCACTACTAGCGCTCGCGAATTTGTAAATATCCCCTCTACGTACGAGCTCACAGCGTATAAACTTAAAAAAAGGATTGACGTTTTAAACTTCAAACTGATAGTACGAAGTAAAATCTACTCTTAGTAAAAATTAACATTTTTAGCTCAAAAAGTATTATTTAAACTTTCATACGAGTTGAAAAAGTAACAGTTTTTGTCAGTGAATAAAATTGTATACTTATTTATATAGGTAAACTTTAAAATTTTAGTGTGTGTGTGTGTGTGTGTGTGTGTGTGTGTGCTTGTTTTTGGCTTGGATGCAAGTCCATTTGCCACAGATTTTTTTATGTCATAATTATCAATAAAATTTTAGTGAAAAGTCAATTAAGAAGACAAGTGTATTCTGGCAACTAATAAATATCGGTCCCCGATGGGAGACAAAACTACACAACCGACGTCTTTTGTGACGACAGATGCTGATATGGATAACAGTATTTTAATTTCAAGTGTTACTAGTAATAATCCAAGTGATAGTCACCTCCAGAAAACAAAGCAGTTGGAACCGAAAACTTTCAATATTCTTTCAGATAAGTACAATGTACAAAATATTTGGGTATACATAGAAAGTACTGAAAATTATGTAGGAAAATTGCATGCAATAACAGTTGCCCATATCCTTTTTAAAAAATTTAAACTTAATAACATTTTGGAAATTAAGAGTATAGGCCGAAACCGGATTAAGGTTTTATTAAAATCATTATTAGAAGCAAATAATTTAGTTAAAAATCCCCTCCTAAAGTCAGAAAATTTAAAAGCATTTATTCCAAATCACTTACTTGAAATTAAAGGGTTAGTAAGAAATGTTGATACTCGTTACGATATCAACTATCTTTTGGAAAATATAGAATCACACTCACGCGTCACTAATATTTACAGATTAAATAGAAAAGTCCAAAAAGAAGACAGAACAGTTGAATTGTACCAAAAAAAACTATTGTTGTTACTTTTGAGGGGAATATTTTACCTAATCGGGTAGCTTTTAATAGAGTATTTTTTCCTGTCGAACAATTTGTAGGAAGAGTGACCCAATGCTTCAAATGTTTTAAATTTGGGCATGTATCTAAGCAGTGTAACAGTACTGAAGAAAAGTGTATCAATTGTGGAGAAATTAAAGACGACAAACATAATTGTGATAAAAATTTAACTTTTTGTATACACTGTAAAAGCAAAGATCATGTTTCTATCTCAAAAAAGTGTCCCTCTTACGATAATCAAAAAAAAATTAAAAATATAATGATACAGCAAAAAAACTCCTTTAAAGAAGCTAAAGAAATTTCTGAAAACTCCTTATCCAGTCTAGTAAGTCACAACTCTTTTTCACCGCTAACAAATTATGATTTCCTTTCCCAACCCAATCCTGTAAGCTTTAGTCCTCCAATGAAAAAGAAGAGAAAATCAAACTCTCCCACTATCCAGTCACCTATCCATGAACCATTATTTCCATTCTCCTTTGGACCTTCACAACATTTACCGATAAATTCAAATAAACCAAACTACGCTTGTTTGTAAACCAAGAAAAGTAGTATAGCTAGCAACCTATCCATTTTTATCGTGGACTTTTTAAATAAAATTCTTTCAGGTAACAATAGACAACCTATTGATATTAAATTAATTACAAGTAGCATAGAACAGGTATTGGAGGATACTTTGAAAAACCAATAAAATGCCCAAAACACGCAATTTAAATATAATGCAATGGAATGCACGTTCTGCTATAGCTAGCAAAAATAGTCTGGTACAATTTCTTTATGATAAAAGTATCGACATTGCTATTATAAGTGAAACTTGGTTCAAAAGAAATCAAAAATATAGTTTTAGTGGTTACAATATAGTCCGCAATGACAGAAACGATGGCTACGCTGGTGTGGCAATTTTGGTACACAAATATCTTCGTTTTGTTGAACATAAAATTAATATAAATTACAATGAAAATATTTTAGTGTGTGCTATCCAAGTTAAATATGGAACTTTATTGTTAAATTTTGTATCTATTTATAAACCTCCAAAAATACAAACAAAATATGACGATTGGACTAAAATTTTTGAACAATTTGAAGGTCCTTTAATTATAGGTGGTGACTTTAATGCACACCACTCTATATGGGGTTGTCGTAATAATGATACCATAGGGTCACAACTTATAAATGTCGCAGATGATTTAAATTTAACAGTTTTAAATAATGGCGAACCTACAATTTTGAGACGTCCTGATCAACAAGATTCGGCTGTCGATGTAACTTTTTGTTCACCTGAATTGGTTAACAAGACATCTTGGAATGTCATTCCTGACACTCTAGGATCAAATCACTATGTCATATCTATAGAACTTCTTTTTGCAATTAATGAAAATGAAATATCTCTTAAAAATAAATGGAATATTAAAAAAGCCAATTGGGCGTTATATACCTCTACTATTCAAAATTTACACGATACAAACAATTTTCACTCGGATAATCTAATTGATAAGTACTCCTTCTTCATAAATAATATAAATACGGCTGCGGGAGCAGCTATACCCCAATATAAACCTTATAAATGTAAAAGGCACCCACCTCCTTGGTGGAATATTGATTGTGACAATATTATCAAACAACGAAAATTGGCTCTAATAAATTACAAGAAAAAAAGTAATTTTGAAAATTATGTTCAATATCAGGAGATTGCAGCTAGAACCAAAAAAACATTAAAAAGTATAGCCAAAAGCATTGGATTGAATGGGTCTCTTCGCTCAATAAAAGTACATCAGCTACAACTCTTTGGAATCAAGCTAAAAAACTTTACAGAAAACCGGTATCAAACATAAAATCTTTAGATCAGAAATGGATGGATGACTTTCTTATTAAAGTTGCACCCCCCAACTGCGAACCCTCAAATAATTCCCAGCTCCATAGCATCAACCCCAGCTGATAAAAATCATTTTCTCTTAAAACCTTTTACTTACAATGAACTAATTTTCGCTATAAATAATCGTAAAGATAATAGTCCAGGATACGATCATATCAAATACTCCATGCTTTTAAACCTTCCAGAAGTAGCAAAACATTTTCTATTGGACCTTTTTAATCGTATAGTTCAAGACAATTCTGACGTAAATATTTTTAAAGACATAATTGTTATTCCGATTCTAAAGCCTACAAAAGATCCAAATTCAGCCGAATCTTATCGACCCATTTCTCTTTTTTCGTGTGTATTTAAAACTTTGGAACGTATGTTAAAAAACAGACTAGAATGGTGGGTCCATACTAAAAAGTTACTACCAAACAATCAATTTGGACACAGACGAGGATGTGAAGCTTTAGATGCTTTAGCTACACTTGTAGCGGACATACAGGGTAATTTTTCTAGAAATAATTATTTGCCTACTTTATCACTAGATGTAGAAGGCGCTTATGACAGTGTGTGTTTACCTCGATTAAAAGACAAAATGATCAATCAGTTTCAAATACCCATAAAACTAGCACAAACTATTCTTAATTTCTACACTGATAGACGCCTATACGTTAGAAACCATAAAAATGAACTTCTTGGACCACGTTATAATAGTTGGGGATTACCTCAGGGATCAGTCTTAAGCCCTTTTCTTTTTAATCTGTATACGGCTGATTTTCATAGCCTTAATGCACCAAATATTACTTACAAAACAATCCAATATGCGGATGACTTCCTCATATATACAGAAAGGACAAAATATGAACTCTCCCTTACAATCTTAAGAAAATTACATGAACATTTCTCAAAATGGTTTTGTGAAAATGGTTTTAATTTATCCACTAGTAAATCTTAATGTGTGTATTTTTTCACAACATAATATTCCTAACCCAAATACTATTTTATTAAATGGCCAAACTTTAAATTTCTGCAAGTCAATAAAGTATCTAGGCATGTTTCTAGATCAAAAGCTAACTTGGAAATTACACATCGAGTATATGCTTGACAAAAGCAATAAAGGTTTAAACTTTTTAAGATCCATTTCTAAAACTTGGTGGGGAGCTGATGTAGAAACAGCTTTACTATTTTACAAATCTTACATCAGGTCTATTCTGGACTATGGATGTATACTTTATGGATCAGCAAGTAAACAAATTTTAAATAAAATGGATGTATTTCAACGTACTGTTGTACTGTTCTACGTATCTGTATGGGAGCAATGAAGTCTACTCCAATAGCACCATTGCATGTTGAAGCGTTAGAACCTCCCTTGAATTTTAGAAGAGATTATCTGAGTGAAAAATTTGTTGTGAAAATTGCATGTATCAATAATTCCTTATATTCTAGCATAAGCTCACTAAACACAGATGATCTAACAAACAGATACTGGACTCATAAAAATACACCAACCCTGTGTACAGCCTTTAGAACCATGTGCAACAATAAGTATATCAACAATATCAACAACCTTGATACTAACGACTATTTCGCATTTTTTTATGAACCTGATATACATATACCTACGTATTATAATAGTTCATTATTAGATTCATGCATCTTGAATTCCTGTATAGACAAATGGCCCAAAGCAACTGTAATCTATACAGATGCATCCAAAACATCGGAAGGGACCGGATGTGCTTTCTACATTCCATCTAAGTCAACAGAAAAAATGTTCAAATTACCTTCTAATTGCTCAATTTTTAGTGCAGAAGCAATTGCAATTCTTGAATCCTTGATATATTTCGATAGTTTAAACAATAATTCAGTGTTAATAATATCCGATTCATTGTCAGTTTTATTATCTCTCAAAAGTTCAAAATTACCCAATTATAATTCTAATCCTTTCATTTACCAAATTAAGAACATGCTTGTCAAGCTTAAAAATAAAAATAAAACTACTAATTTTATTTGGGTAAAAGCTCATGTTGGTATAAAATATAATGAGCATGTTGATTCTTTAGCTAAAGCTGCAATAACCTCTTCAGCTGAAATTGTACCAGAGGAGAGAATTTGTATTCCTGACACTTTTTGTATCTCTAAAAGAAATCAAATAGATCGTTGGAAAACTTATTGGCAAACTTTTTGTAACCACTCAACAACACAATATATTTATATAATAATAATGTTTATTAATTTCACAGTACAAGAATTAAATACATACATTTTAACTTTATATTCTACGTTTTACATTATTACATTCTACTTTTTAATTTTACATGTTAATCCTGGAAAATAAAGAAACATTTACTCACTACCCGTTAAAACCTATTGGTCGAACACGGGGATAGTGTGTGACAATGTTTAGTTATTGAATATAGTATGTGTATACTAAATGTCAAGGTACAAACATTCTATTATCTTACATGTATTTATTTATTTTCTTTTATTTTTTTATATTATAAATAAAGGAACTGGGCAAATTTAACAAACCACTGTATTGCAAACATTCTTTTTTTTATCATTTTTTTTTTATTTTTTTTTTTAATTTCATTCACTTGTTAAGTCAATCAAACAACTTATGTACAATATTACGATCAAGGTTCAATACATACTTTTTGAATATAAATTTTACCATACTTAATGAATTAAGAGTATTAATATATATCTTGTATATGTTCGGCAAGTGATTAAATACTTTTGGAGCAAGATACATGGCAGATCTCTGTCCTATTGATTTTTTAATATTTCCCAATTGTACGTGTTGGTTGGTTTTAGTGCGAGTCTCATAGTGATGAGGTAATGTATGCAGGATATGTTTATGGTTGTATGTGTATAATACCAGGGAATACATATAAAGTTGCCTCGTATCCATTACGTTAGTATCACAGAATAATAAATGAGACGGGTATGTCATTTTTTTGTTAATTATTATTTTCAATATTTTTTTTTGTAAGATGTCGACTTTCTTTAAATAAGTTTTTTGTACACCGCCCCACCCAAGTATTCCATATCTAATTCTAGATTCAACTAGTGCATAATATACACAATAATATATACAACCACAAATTCCAAATTCGAGATGGTTTAAGAAATTTAGTAACATCCGTAAATATATAACAACCTTAATAAGATTGAGATTTGGTCATGCTTGTTATCCTACTCATCTTGCTAAAATCAAAATTTACAATTCAGACTTATGTGAAACATGTCAAGAACAAGGAGATCTTAATCATATCTTTTTTAACTGTTCCAAATATATTCAGCATACAGGAGCTCTTTTAAGCAGCTTGCAAACGCTGCAAATATTTCATTCGTACCAAATAAATAACCTATTGGCTACTAATGACAAAAGAGTATATGATTGTCTAATCAAATTTATACATAGTACAAATGTATGTCTGTAATCAATTTTAGCCAATCTCGTTAACCTTTTTTTTTACCCAATTGTTTATTTTCCCTCCTTTTCCCTATTTATAGTAATGTCTTTTAGGAATTTTTAAGAGGTTTTTTTTTCTTTTGACTATTTTGATCTGTTTGCAATAGTAGGTATAGATAGACACTTTTTTATTTAGTATTAAGTAAATTAGAATAATATGTTTTTCTTTTTAATAATTTGTATTAGGTTTAATAGTTTTTTGTATTAGTATTAATTATTATCCAGTTGTATCTGGCTAAATAGCTAAGTGCTAAAGTCACAAATAAAAAAAACTTAAAAAAATAATAAAACGGGCCAGAGTTGTAGCGAGTTAAACGCAAAAAACGTGATTTCATTGTTTTTTATTTCTAGGATAAAATTGCGATTTTGACGATATTCCCCCAGCTAAAATTTAAAATAAATTTCATTTTCGGTTTCAACGCTGTCAAAAACATAATGTAAGATCAAAACTAGCCGTTCACCATCCATGGTCAGTATCTCGAAATATAAGCGTTATTTTGGGGATTTCTTATAGCGATATTAAAAGTTGCACTATTTTTTTTATAAGATGTTTTGATCTAATACTTTCCAGAAAACTTCTTTGTACTCTATATTTTAACATAAACGTGATTATAAAGCTAAATCTCAAATTTCGTCACTCAACTTTTGCGATTCAACGTTGCAATGCAGAAATCTGCACCTTTTACTTAAAAAAATGCATAACCTTTACCAGAGTAAGACTGAAAGATTGAAGCAGGTACCGTTGTCTTCAGAAGTATTAGAGTTATATACTGTGAAAATTTCAGAAAAAAATATCAAAACGGAACAGAGTTGTAGGTAAACGCAAAAAACGTGATTTCATTTTCTTTTATTTTTAGGGTAAAATTGCAATTTTGACAATGTTCCCCCACATAAAATTCAAAATAAACCTTTTTTTCGTTTTCAGCACCATCAAAATCATACAGTATGAATGAAATTGGCCATTCACCTCTCCGTGGTCAGTACCTGGTCATTTTGGGGGTGCCTGCCTCTCGCCTATTATAAATATTGTATGTATAAGAAATTAAATTGTTGATAACAATTCTTTGATTACTCGGATCGAAATCCACCCTCAAAGTCCTTATTCAGTAGCCAAAAATACACAGAAAAATTCTGATGGGTGGACCCATCAGAATTCAAAAGTCCACGGTGACCCCTATCTGTTACCTAGAGTGTAGACCGTTTTGCAAAAGTACAGGATATATTCTGTCCGTTCTCAGTGATTTATATGGTTAAAATGAACTTACTGCTTATTTTATTTTGTCTGGTGTCACCATCTCTTTTGCAGTTCTCCAGCTTCCCCTATTTCCATGTTCCATGGTAACTGGTCCTTCTTGCTGTAGGACTTCTGGTGTCATCATTCTGGTTACTGACGCAGGGAAGGGAACATTGAAGAGTTCCCTCAGCGTCTCTTCACTGGTGTGTGTGTAGTCGCCCAACTAAATCTGGAGCGTGGCGATATTGCTCTTAGGCTCTTTCGAGAGAACCTTCTAGAGTCGAGCCACTTCTGCAGTCTGTTCTATCTCCTCACAGTGCTTCCTCCTTGATTCTCTTTTGGCTTTCCTTAAAGCTTTGTTTTATTCACTCAGATCTTTGCGATATTCGCTCCACTCGCCTTATCTTTTTGTAGAATTGAATTCTGTTCCCGCATCTCTTCTTCTTTTAGCAAGTTCATTGTTCCACCAGAGCACTTTCCTGTTGGAGCTCCTTGCTGTTATGGGACAGTTATCTTTATATGCTTCTATGACTATATTCTGAAATTATTCAGTAGCTTAGCTTTATTGTGTTCCTTATCTTCTTTATAGTCCCACGAAAACTATATGTCAGGTCTTCTTGATACGCTTCCTAATCAGTTTTCCTGGGGTTTCAATAAGTCTCTGTTTCGTGCTCATAGCCCGTTATTTCAAAGTTTATGTGTCTGTGGTCTGAGAATCTCGCCTCATCAGACACATGCCAGTTCCTAACGATGTTGATTGCAAATGCAGTCGCCATCTTTATATCGATAACCTCCTTCCAATTTGCAGTCACAAAGGTAGGTTTGTTGCCTACATTTCTTCTTGTTTAAGTGCCGTCTCCTAATAGGAGGTTGGATATCATCATCACTATCTTTACTCTATCTACCTACATTTAGTATGTGTAAATTATATTCCATAATAAATTGTAGTAAGTGCTCACCTCTTTGATTATGTGTGATCCTTTGCCTCTGCAGTCTCTCATCAGCTCCTCCAGTTCCCTTGGTGGTGGTGGGTTATGACATCATAGGGCAGGTAGTCTGATCAGAGTATTATCTCCTTCAGTCTACCTCCCTCTTTAACTTTTAGATTTACTGCTTTTAGATCCCTGGAACAGAAATCAGTTAACGGCAGTACTTTGATGTTGCTTTTAGCTATTATGCAGGTTCTTAGTACTTCAGCGGATCTACTGTAAATCCGTTCTCCGCTTATCCCTGAGAGACCCTTCTGGTTTACCCAGGGTTCTTGGATGAAAGCAACATCAAACATTTTCATCTCCACAGCAAGTTCTGCCAAAGCTGGCTTACTGTGCTGAAGGTTGGCTTGGATCACTCTCACCTTTGCCATCTCCATCTGTCTCTCTCACAATCGTGAATGCTACCCTTTTAATCCTAGAAAAGGCCTTGAGTTGGGTCTGCTTTAAAACCCTAAGGGAGACCCTGTCGATCGAGTACGCAACGATTTCTCCCTGCCCCTTGACTTTCTGAGTTTTTCAGTATCCAGTCTGTCGTATTGAGCCCTGCATTGTGCTTGCCCAAGCGACTCCTGGACACTTTTTTGCATATGCCAGTCTCAGGCACGTGCACAAGAACAATCGGTCTTCTCAAGTCTTTGGATTCGATCAACTTCAAATCCGCCAACTCCCAGAGATCCCGAAGCTCTCGTACCATCCCCTCCAGCAAATATTTGGTAGGCTCATTCGCGCAGTGGGTCCACAGAATCCCTGCGCTGAATGTAGTTCTTAGTAATTGCAGTGGATTCCGACTCCCATCAAGTGCCTTATCCACTGCCTCTTCCAATTTTTTTCGAACCAGGTCTGCTTGTTCCTGGTTCAGTTTTACCTCAGGATTGTGCCTGTCTACCACCGCCATCCTCAGTTTGTCTGTCACTTCGCCGTAAACGCCACTCTGCGTTTTACCGCCCCTTGCCTCTACAGCGCTAGCAACTGTGCCAGTCTGCGTATTACCACTCCTGGTCGCGTTGTTAGCTGCTTGCTTCGTAATTCCCTTCGGTCTTTTGGCCTTAGGGTTTTTGTTGGGGTCCAGCCGTCAGACCGGGTTCTTTTCACTCCCGTGGTCTGGTCACTTTTCCCCTTTTGGCTTTTGGTCTTATGTGGGTTTTCTTTAACTCACGTCCCAGCAGCTATTTTTTCGGCTTTCTTAAGCCTTCGTTTTTTAAGCCCCAGATAGCTTTTTTGTCCTGAGGCTTAGTTTTTCGAGGCTTGTCTCTAGTTGGTTAGCTCCCATATCTATCTCCTCGGTATGGTCTGCTGCTTCCACAGCTCCATAATTCGTTTGTTCTATATGGTCTGCTGCTCCCGCAGCTTCCATCCTTGTTTCTTCGGAGAGGTTGCCCATTTCTGAGTCCCTCTCCGCTTATTTTATGTTTCGCTTTGGTTCCACGATTTTTCCCACGAGTAGGGTCGAAATAAATGTCGAGTACGGCAGTGCGCCCTTATCGCACCAAGGCTATATTTCCCTAGGGTTCGCCATCTCTCTAGGGCATCACTTTAAATACACTTTACTCCCTGTACCATGAATCCAGTCGGCACGATGTGTTAAACCTAAGAATTGGGGGTGATGGATCATTTGGCGTTACCCAGGGTGCACCACGTGGATGCGATCCATCGCTAAACCCCTTGGTTAGATTAAATACCCCTTTAAAAATAGTACCAATTATTTGCAAGAAACACCTTTAAAAGTAGTTACGTGTTTGTTATGAATATCTGTAACGAGAGAAAATATTACAAATGTTGCTGAGGCCGTTATTTGCAAAAGTCTCTAATTGACAAAAAAAATAAAAATTCACTTTTTTCGATAAGTTTATAGTTATTTGTATAACAAGGGAGCAAAGTGCTACTTTTCCTCTCGAGAATGAAGTTTACTGCCCGACGTGGAGCGGGCGGCAGTAATCATTCAAGGGAGGAAAAGTACTTTACTCCCATATTAAACATATGATTTTTCTACCTTCCTTCAAAATTTAGTAGAGAACTAAAACTAACAAGTAGGTACAGTATAACTGTCAACTGTCAAATTTAATATAAGTCAAATTATTAATATAAACATTGGTAAATCAAAATAACAATTTAGTGTTTTTAAGCGTTCTGCAAAATAAAGGGTGTTCTATAAATAAACGTTAAAATGTATAGATACTTACGTAATAGAAAATAGAATATTATATAGGGCGTCAATAAGTTATTTCATCAATGACATTCCATGACGTCACTTTTACTTTTCCTCCCTAGGGAGTAAAAGTACTTTGTCTCCTTAGGGAGGAAAAGTACGACTTCGCTCCCTACAATCAGGTCAGGAAATGTATACTTTCAGTAGAGGTAGGTGGAAAACAAGTTTTCAACAAGGAACGTATTACTATCGTTAAAATTTTTCATAACTGCCTCATTACAGTCATTACCATATAAAAGCTGGTTATTTTCAAAACTCTTTGCATTCACAGTTTATTTGCAAAAGTGCTTGTTTACCAGATAGAGCTTTCAGATTAATAGAAAAAAAAAATAAAAAATACCCGTTATCGTAGAAACAAGTCAATACGATGCCATAATAAGTAAACATGCCACAGTTACACAGAAAATTAGGCGTTGACTGGAAAATTGAAGCAAAACAATCGTAAAACTGCCTGGAACCTGGCATTTCAAATGTCAGGGATGTATATTTCATAAAAAGAACACACGGCTTTAAGAGGAAACAGTAGCGATCAACAGGTAGCGAAAACGCGTTCCAAGATTGCGGCTGTAATTTTGAATATTTTTTCGAGAAATTTGGCACACGTATTCGTAATATAATAGAGAATGGCGGTACAGAGCCCAATTTGAAAAATATATTAATATGTGGAAATTACTCTGTAATTAAATACAATATTAAAAAAACGAGCCTGTACCGCCATTAAGAACAACAAAAAAATACACTTTCTCCAAATAAACTTTTTTATCCGATGCCTAGATTTTATGTCATTTTGGAACTACTAAAATTTTTTATTTCATTAGTAGTTCCAAAATGACACAAAATCTAGGCATCGGATAAAAAAGTTTATTTGAAGAAAGTGTATTTTTTTGTTCTTCTTAATGGCGGTACAGGCTCGTTTTTTTAATATAGTATTTAATTACAGAGTAATTTCCACATATTAATATATTTTTCAAATTGGGCTCTGTACCGCCATTCATTATTATATTACGAATACGTGTGCCAAATATCTCGAAAAAATATTCAAAATTACAGCCGCAATCTTGGAACGCGTTTTGGCTACCTGTTGATCGCTACTGTATCACCTTAATTCAAAATGAGATTAATTACTTATGTAAATAACACAGGAATGTCTAAAACTAAAGGTGTTTGTAAATAGTATATTGTAGAACAAGAGAGAAAAAATATATATTTCTCACGAGCGCAGAAGTTTGTTGGCACGAGCCGAGGCACGAAGCGAGTGCCGCAAATCAAGCGAGAGAGAAATATGTCATTTTCTCTCGTGTTGTACACTGTACTTTTTCTATGGATGCGTTTTTGTCCAGAGTTCAAACTTCAAAATTAAATAATTTAGGTGCTTTTAGGTGTATTATATGCCTAAATTGAAATAAAATACATATATACACATAGGTATTTAATATTCTTAATATTTATATACTTTATTTATTTAAAATTATAATTCACAGTTGAACAGTCTTAAAAGGTAATTTTTGATAAGTTTTGACAAGCTGTTTGACAAAAATAATAATTGTATTTGTATTGTGCATGTTACCATGGAAATGGCGATCATATGTGTATAAACCGGCGGCGAACCCGTGAGAAAAAATGTTTCTCACTGCAATGGCCGACTTTTCTCACTGCCTGAGAAATTGATCGTTTTGAATGTATGTAAGTAGTGAGAGAAGTTGCACATTTTATAGCATCCATAGAAAAAACATATTTTTCTATGGATGCTATACAATGTGCAACTTCTCTCACTACTTACAAACATTCAAAACGAACAATTCCTCATGCAGTAAGAAAAGTCGGCCATTGCAGTGAGAAATATTTTTTCTCACGGGTTCTCCTACGGTTTCCCATACATATCGCCGTTTCCATGGTAACATGCACAATACTAACACAATTAATATTGCCAAAAAAAAAATTTAAAACACTCATGGGAGTGCCGACAGAAGTCAAAACTCCTTATAGTATCTAAATTACGAGCTCAATGCTTTTTTCCCATCCAAAAAGAAGTGCTATACCTATATTATATACGCGTTGCGTACGTTCTATGCTATTTATGTATACATATACATAATATATATACCAGGGGCGTGCAGTCCATGGAAGCAAGGGAAGCATTGCTTCCCTTGGTTTCCGTAGTAATGCCGTACCATCTGAGTAACTGAGATAATTTTAAAAAAATTGAACAAACACATAATAAGCAGGATTTTAAGTTGCGTACGAGAATATTTAATTATGTAGTACAAGCAGCAAGTACCTACCTAATAAGAAAAGACAAACGTATTTTACTCTATTTTTGTCATACAGTAAATAACTAAGCAATGAAATAGGTACCCATACTAGTATAAGCAGCGCTGTATGCTGCATCCTTCCGTACTCGGACCATGATCGTATTTCTACGGTGGTATTCGGAGTTATATCGGCATAATAATCTGATTTTTAAGTTGCTTCTCTCCAGCGTCTCAAGCCTATGTAAAAATCATCGGGGTTAGATGGTGAGCGGTGAGTTCAAATTTGGGGCATATCTTTAGCTTAGAAGCAGTTTTGTCAATTGCATACGAAGATGTTTTTGGTGAATTTAAATGGGATTTACCAGCATTTGACAATGACGGGCTTCGTTGACTGATTTTTTGAAAGTATGAAGATGGATTTTATTGAAGTATTTATATAAATAAGTACATAGAATTATTTATATTATAAATACTAAATATAAATATTATTTATATAAATACATTATAAAATATGTATTAGTGTTTTGGAAAATGGTGAAAATGTGAAATGTGGGATACAGAAACCATAAATAGCTCGAGAGGATTTTTGGATAGTTTAAAAGATTATTTGAATTTTACTTTATAACTTAGCTTTTTTCAGAAATATTTCCATTCTCAGATAATTTATTTAATGTACATATTGCATTGCAAGATAAACGAGATTGGTTTCTGTGTAAAAAAATTAGCGTATTTAAAGATATTATTAACAAAAAGAGAGAGATGACTTTGAAAAATGCTCGAATAATATGATGGCAAGAAGTTAAGTTAAGCCTAAAAGGAAACGAATAGGTACGCACTGATAATGTTGAAGATGTCGAATCGTGCTACCGCCAACTATACAATTTACCAGATTTTCGATCAAATATGTCAACGAATGGAAAATAGGTTTTAAGAATTTTGATGACCGAGACTTTCTTTAGGTGTGCAATTTTAATACATTAAAAAAACACATTTTCCTGAAAAACAAACAAAATCTTTGATGCGTCTTTATGGACAATATTTTGACTTGATTTCATTAAGCTCAGAACTAACAGCTTTATATGAGACTGAGGATATTGAATATTGACACAAAAAATATTGCCAGTGAGTTACTAATATTTTTTCCACCTACCTCTACCGAAACTATACATTTCCTGACCTGATTGTAGGGAGGAAAGGCGTACCTACTTTTCGTCCCTAGGGAGACAAGGTACTTTTACTCCCTAGGGAGTATACCTAGTAGTATGTATACGTTTTATAAAGGATTTTACTTGTTTTCTTTTCCAATTGAATATAATCTGATTAAAGAAATGTCACAATATCCACGTTTGTACAAGGAAGTTATAGACAAGTTTTCGAAAAATGGTAGAAGAACTGAATTACATTATAAATAGGTGATTTTACAATTTTTTTTATAAATTGCTTCCCCTGTTTCAAATTTCACCGCACGCCCCTGATATATACGTACGAAATTTAGTTCGGCAAAGTGATAACGGTCGCAAACACAATACTTTTTCCGTATCTAAAAAGTGCAAAACGTCCCTAAAAAAGTTTTCACTTCACAAATTGATTTCGTCGAAGCAATGATAGTCGCTAATTCAATACTTCTTCTCCATCTAAAAAGAGCACGACGTCTCTAAAGAAGTTTTCACTTCAAAAATGTATTTTGTTAAAGCAATGACGGGCGCTAATTAATTACTTTTTCCCCATCGAAAAAGTGCAAAAAGTCCCTAAAGCAGTTTTTACTTCAAAAATTAGTTCGTCGAAGCAATGACGGTCGCGATGACGGTCACTAATTCAATACTTATTCCAGCAAGCTGAAAATTTGTTAATAGCTTAAGGGTGTCTAGTCGGACAAACTTTGATATATGGGAACACTGAAACAGGGGAAGTTTTAATTTTGGAACAGGTTAAAAATTTGGGACGGTCAGACCACGAAAACGTCACATGTATTTTGTCCTACAGAACAGACTTAAACTTTCCGAACAGAAATTAAACTGTCATGCAAAAATCAGACTGCTATTTATCACCAAATGGGCGTTTTAATGAGTGGAACATGTAAAATATGTCAAATGACAGGAATTATGACAGGTGATAAATAGCAGTCTGATTTTTGCATGAGAGTTTAATCTCTGTTCGGAGAGTTTAAGTCTGTTCTGTATTTTGTCCGACAGAACTTTCAATTGATTTGTTACCCTTTCATTAAACTCTCATGCAAAAATCAGACTGCTATTTATCACCTATCACAATTCCTGTCATTTTACACGTTCTACGTGTTGCACTCATTAAAATGCCCATTTGGTGATAAATAGCAGTCTGATTTTTGCATTAGAGTTTAATGAAAGGGTAACAAATCAATTGGAAGTTCTGTCGGACAAAATACATGTGACGTTTTCGTGGTATGACCGTTCCAAATTTTTAACCTGTTCCACAATTAAAACTTCCTTTGTTCCAGTGTTCCCATATATCAAAGTTTGTCCGACTAGACACCCTTAAGCTATTAACAAATTTTCAGCTTGCTATTAATCAACTTTTTTTTATAAGCGGGATCCAGATCTATAATATACGTACAAAATTTATTTCGTCGAAGCGATGACGGTTGCGATGACGTGACGGTCGCGAAATCAATTCCTTTTCCCCATCCCAAAATAGATTGTACATTTATTTTAAATTTAAATACTTCTACACAATTTATATATACATACACAAAATAATTATACGTACAAAATTTATTTGGGCGAAGAGATGACGGTCGCTATGACGGTCGCGAAATAAATCCTTTTTCCCCATCCTAAAATAGCTTTTACATTTATTTTAAATTTAAATATTTCTACACAATTTATATAAACGTACACATAATATACCTATATATTATGTACAAAATTTATTTTGCCGAAGCGATGACGGTCGCGATGATGGTCGCGAAATCAATCCTTTTTCCCCATCCTAAAATAGGTGTTACATTTATTTTAAATTTAAATACCTCTACACAATTTATATATACATACACATAATATATATAACATAAGCGACGACGGTCGCGATGACGATCGCGAATTCAATGCTTTTTCCCCTATCCAAAAATCGCACAACCTCCCTAAAGAAGTTTTCACTTCAAAAATATATATACGTACAAAATTTATTTCGCCAAAGTGATGACGGTCGCCAAATCAATCCTTTTTCCCCATACAAAAATGGGATTTACATTTATTTTAAATTTAAATACTTCTACACTACACAATTTATATACACATAGGTACATTATAATATATGTACCTATACGTACAATATTTATTTCGCCGAAGCGATGACGGTCGCTGACGGTCGCCAAATCAATCATTTTTCCCCATCCACAAATAGGTTTTACATTTATTTTAAATTTAAATACATCTACACAATTTATATACAGAAAGAGTCTGTAAAGTGGAATAAATTCAATATCTCAAATACTAATTGTTTTTTTGGAAAATGCTCACACCCGTCGATTAGTATTTCAAATTGTCCTTTTTGACATTCAATAATAATGTATACAGGGTGTCCCAATTTAGAGATATGACGTCATCGTCGATTTTCTTAATTGGCAACACTGTCATTTTGATAGCTAATTTGATAGGGTTTGTAAAGTTATACATAACTGCAAAATATCAAATTTTTATTCTCTACCATTTACAAGATAATAGAAAATAACAAAGTTATATCTGTAATTTGGAATATATTCAATAATTAAAATACTAACTGTTTTTTTGAAAAATGCTCAGACCCGTCGATTAGTATATCAAATTGTCCTTTTTGACATATAATAATAATGTATACAGGATGTCCCAATTTAGAGATATGACGTCATCGTTGATTTTCTTAAATGGCAACACTGTCATTTTGATAGCTATTTTGATAGGGTGTGTAAAGTTATACACAACTGCAAAATTTCAAATTTGTATTCTCTACCATTTAGATGATAATAAAAAATAACAAAGTTATGAAAAAGAAGTAATAAACTAATAATTGAATTTAATTATTTCAATAAATTAAGCAAAAACTCATAATGTTGCCCTCAATTATTGTCAAATTGTCAATGGGCAACGTTATGAGCATTTGCTTAATTGAAATAAATAAATTCAATTATTATTTGATTACTTCTTGTTCTTCATAACTTTGTTATTTTTTATTATCTTGTAAATGGTAGGGAATAAAATTTTGAAATTTTTCAGATGTGTATAACTTTACACACGCTATCAAAATAGCTATCAAAATGATAGTGTTGCCATTTAAGAAAATCAACGATGACATCATATCTCTAAATTGGGACACCCTGTATACATTATTATTATATGTCAAAAATGACAATTTGTTATACTAATCGACGGGTCTGAGCATTTTTCAAAAAAACAGTTAGTATTTTAATTATTGAATATATTCCAAATTACAGGTACAACTTTGTTATTTTCTATTATCGTGTAAATGGTAGAGAATAAAAATTTGATATTTTGCAGTTATGTATAACTTTACAAACCCTCTCAAATTAGCTATCAAAATGACAGTGTTGCCATTTAAGAAAATCGACGATGACGTCATATCTCTAAATTGGGACACCCTGTATACATTTTTATTGAATGTCAAAAAGGACAATTTGAAATACTAATCGACGGGTCTGAGCATTTTCCAAAAAAACAATTAGTATTTGAGATATTGAATTTATTCCACTTTACAGACTCTCTCTGTATATATATATATATATATATATATATATATATATATATATATATATATATTTATGCACAGATATCAAAGTGAGGTCCTGACATTACGCGCACTTAGTGAGGACCGGTAGAAAACGTAGACATAATCGTTTCAACTCTTCATAGTGACCTTGACAAGTAAATAGCAATTAAAAAATGACCAGTATACACAAAAAAAATTACGTATATGTGTCCCGTATTGTTCAAGTATATTGCCACCCAAGTGAGGCCATTATACCCAGCTATTAAAGTGAGACTGTATATAATTTTTTGTTATGCGCACAAAGTGAGGACAACTTTACGTGTATATTTTCTTACAGCTCATCAAGTGAGGACCATACAGTGTTGTCGGTAAATATGAGATTAGTCGTTTCTACCGACGTTTCCTGTTTCAGTCACTTGAAGTTATAAGAAGGATGTGGACAATTTGTTCTTGCTCTTACTGTTTGTTAATTTTATTTACAGGCAAAACACTTATTTGATTTCAACTCCACTAAACTAACAAACATAAAACTAACAAAATAAAGATAAACAAAGTAATAACTTTAATACCTACAGGGTGTTTGGTAAAGAATGGGCCATAGCTTTACCTTAGATTCCTGTGAGCTCTAAATAGGTCGATTTAAGCTAACTTACCTTAGTAGAAAAGTTGATAATAACCTAAATACAGGGTGTCAAAGTTAAACTTTTATTTTATTTATTTTTGAATATTTCCTGACAGGCATGGGACAACAACACGAAATTTGGTAAGTGGTGCTCTTATTGTATAATCTACTAAATTATGTGAAACAAACGTTTCTGGCTACTACCAGAGGCGTACGACAGGGAACATGGATGGTTGACCCTTCCCAAATTCTAGGCCACTGGCGGAATTGCTATTTTATTGCAATTTTTTGATTCTCCAATACTTTTTATGTAAAAAACATACTCTTCATTCGTAATGACAAAGCCATTAGTTTTCGAGATATTTGAAGCTAAAAACGAAGGGGCATAATACATTAATAAAAATAAGGGTAAGTTCAAATATCTCGAAAACTCATGACTTTATCGTTACTAATGAAGAGTATATTATTTGCATATAAAGTATTAGAGAATCTAAAAATTATGCTTAAATAGCAGTTTTTTCAGTGGCGTAGAATGTGGGAAGGGTAAACCATTCACTTTCCCCTGTCGTACGCCTCTGGTATTAACCACAAACGATTATTTAACATAATTTAGTAGGGTGTACAGTACCTACACTTTCTGTCAAGTACCATAAGGATATGTCAAATAGTTTTTAAAGTAATTAAAGTTTTAAATAAAGAATAAATTATTTAAAAAAATACTTTAAAATAATTTGACATATCCATGTGATACTTGGCAGAAAGTGTAGGCACTGTACACCCTACTAAATTATGTTGAATAATCGTTTCTGGCTACGACCAGAGGCGTACGACAGGGGAAAGTGAATGGTTGATCCTTCCGAAATTCTACGCCACTGATGAAACTGCTATTTTAGCATAATTTTTAGATTCTGCAATACTTTCTCTGCAAATAATATACTTTTCATTCGTAACGGTTAAGTCATGAGTTTTCGAGATATTTGAAGTTAAAAATGAAAAGGCACACTTATTTTGGTTAATGTTTTATGCTCCTTTGTTTTACCTTCAAATATCTCGAAAACTAATGGCTTTGTATAATAAAGTATTGGAGAATCAAAAAATTGCACTAAAATATCAATTCCGCGAGTTTCGTAGAATTTGGGAAGGGTCAACCATTCACGTTCTGCCGTCGTATGCCTCTGGTAGTAGCCAGAAACGTTTGTTTAAACATAATTTAGTAGATTGTACAATACCAGCACCATATACCAAATTTCGTGTTGTTGTCCCATGCCTGTCAGGAAATATTCAAAAATAAATAAAATAAAAGTTTAACTTTGACTTTCGGTGATTAACAACTTTTGTACCAAGGTAAGTTAGCCTAAATCGACCTATTCTAAGCTCAAGAATCTGAGGTTAAAATATGGCCCATTCTTTACCAAACACCCTGTATATTCAATTAGATACAGATATGCACTAGTTTGATGTTAAATGTATAGTTATAAACCGCATTGTAATAGTGGTAGGGGAGCCCAAGCAGGGATTTTTGCAGTTACTCGAGCGCGTCGAGCGAAACTTGGTACCCTGCAGATGTACCTCTACCGCATATTGGCTGTTAACACAGGGATGTTCGTTAAGAGGGGCCCGAAAAAATAAATCTATCCTTAAAAATACTCGAAATGTCAGATTAAGATAAGGTAAGTTCAGTACATGCAAAAGAGTGTATATTTCAAAAATCTGATGATTTGAGCGGGGCGTAAGGAAATGGATGAGTCAAAAACTTTCACAAAAAAAAGCGAATATTTCGCGAAGTGAACATCAGATCGAAAAACTCAAGAATACGTCTTCACTATTTTTCAAAAATCTATCGAATTAACATTACCCCCACGGAAAGGGGTGGGGGGTAAATTAAAAATTTTAAATACAAACCCTTCGATATTTCGCAAAATGAACATCAGATCGAAAAACTGCAAAATACACTTTCAAAGTTTTATTGAAAAATCTATCGGATGGTATCAAACACGACCCACAACGGAGGTGAGGTGGGGGGTTACTCTAAAATCTTAAATGGGACCCCCAAATTTGTATTACAGATTTGGATTCTTTGCGTAAAAATAAGCAACTTTTATTCGAGACATTTTTTTAGAATTACGGATAGATGGCGCTATAATCGGAAAAAACGATTACCTATTGGAAATGGAAAATTAAATTAAAAAATTGAAACTAAAGTGGAAAATTTTACTTAATTTTTTTTGGTTTTAGGACCTAATAGTCACAACCCAATTAGTCCTCATAACGCTCGAGTGACTGCAAATTTAGCATACTTTGCTCCCCCCCTATAGATTGCAACATTGTCTATAGACATGAATGCAGTTACAATAAATAAAAAAATCGGAGATCCACACCCCGGATTTGAACTCGAAACCTCTGGTTTACGAATCCGAGGTCTACTCACTAGGTTATCGCTCTTATACAACAAGTTTTCCTGTAACGTGGTTATATATATTACTATTAACAGTAACTTCTTATAATACCTACACTCAATTTTTTGAATATTTTTAAATGGCTTATTACACCAATCTAGTATGTATTTAGACCACAAACTGCAATAATATCATATTTAAAATATATTTTAGACAATAAGATGTAGTTTACTGTAAACTTATGCGATATAAATTTTGACAATGTCAAGTAATTTTTATTTAGGTAGGTACCTAATAAACGTCAAAATCCTAGCTACCTATTGGTAGGGGAGCCCAAGCGGCCAGCGGAGATTTTTGCAGTAACTCGAGCGCGTCAGATTATCATATGGGGAGAAACCTGGTACCCTGTAGATGTATCTCTACCACATATTGGCTCTAAACGGCATAATTGGCTCTATTGGGCCGAAAAAAAGTATCCTTAGAAAAACTCGAAATTATCAGATTACGATAAGGTAAGTTAACTACATGCAAAACAGTTTATATTTCAAAAATCTAACGATTTGGGCGGGGCGTAAGCAGGGGCGGATGGGCAAGTAAAATTCTACCGGGAGAATAAACGACGGCGGCCCAAAATTTAATATATATATATATATATATATATATATATATATATATATATATATATATATTTGTACAAATATTATCGACCGTACTGTGTTAAATAGTAACGTTTGAATAACGGCAATTCGGTCAGTTGAAAGAAAACTCTATTTGTTTTAAGTCTCAATATTTCGTCACTATTTGGTGACTTCTTCAGGAGAAAACTGCAAATTTATTAATATTAGACATGGACAAACTTAAATATTTCGATACTTACAATTATAAGAGTAAACATTTTTAAATTTCTTTAACATTATTTTGAAAATTGATTTAGAAAATGACAGATTTTATTTTGACTTATTGGGGAGTTATGGTAACTGCAATATATTTTATATTAATAGAATGTTATCTGATATATATAACACAATTATATCCATGAAAAATCGAGTAACGACAATTTGTGATCGAAGTTTCTTAAATGTCAATCTTAATAAACTTTTTGAAATGTTTTTAAACAATGGCTACCCAAAACACATTTTAAAAAAACTTATTTATAACACCAACTCCTCTAATAGACCTTTGATAAATAATCCACAACCAGTTATTTACAAAAAAATACCCTATGTCCAAAATTTAACAGACCAAATTATCCCACTTTTTAAAACTTTTCCCAACATCAAATTAGTTAAGTACAATCCACTTCTAAATTCAAGTTTGTTCTCAAAAACTAAAACTAATACTCCAAACACATTGAAGAGCAACATAATTTACAAAATAAATTGCATTGGATGTCAAGGTTGTTATATTGGTCAAAGTAAACAATGGCTTAAGCAACGTGTCACTCAACATAAAAGTGACTGCAATATAAGAAAAAACTGTTGTGCCTTAGTAGATCACCACATAAATACAGGACATAAATTTGATTTTAATAATGTAAAAATATTGGAACAAGTTGATAATTATAAAAAGCGACTTTTCCTTGAGATGGTACATATTAACAAAACTCCAGAATCAATTAATTATAAGACTGACACTAACCATTTGAGTAATATCTACTGTAATATTCTAACTAATACATAACATTTAAATAAACAAATTACCCAATTTATCTTCTAATAGTTAATCTACCTCAATTTTATTTAAATTTCTAAATACCAGTCTTACACTAACTCATGAAGTACCATCAATTAAATTTTATAAATCAATTTAACTTACTCTAGGTCCTTTCTAAGTTTTCTACTATTACCTTTCCACCTTAAAATTTCGTAAATGTATAATTTTATTTTTTTACTTTGACCTATTCACTAAAAATTGTATATATCAGATAACATTCTATTAATATAAAATATATTGCAGTTACCATAACTCCCCAATAAGTCAAAATAAAATCTGTCATTTTCTAAATCAATTTTCAAAATAATGTTAAAGAAATTTAAAAATTTTTACTCTTATAGTTGTAAGTATCGAAATATTTAAGTTTGTCCATGTCTAATATTAATAAATTTGCAGTTTTCTCCTGAAGAAGTCACCAAATAGTGACGAAATATTGAGACTTAAAACAAATAGAGTTTTCTTTCAACTGACCGAATTGCCGTTATTCAAACATTACTATATATATATATATATATGTATATATATATATATATATATATATATATATATATATATATATATATATATAAAATGATGTTGGATAATCGAGTACAAATATAAAAATAAATAATCAAAATCATTGGCTAATACTCGTAAAGTGAATGTGAATTTAGTTGGAAATATATAAAATGATGAAAGGGTCATCATTCCATACATTTCTGTGCAACTATATACACCGGTGTTTCGGCCTATTTGGGCTTCGTCAGTATAGTGTAGCAAGTTAAAAAAGTTGTTTGTAAACTTGTAAAAGGATTACTACAGGAGCAAGGTTACCATTTTTGGTCAGATTGTTAGAAGACCCGCAGTCGCAAGGCTACAACTAACATTGCCAAGGAGGTAAGGCTACCTGAGGAAATGAAAAGCCATAACATTATTAAATAAAATGATGTTGGATAATCGAGTACAAATATAAAAATAAATAATCAAAATCATTGGCTAATACTCGTAAAGTGAATGTGAATTTAGTTGGAAATATATAAAATGATGAAAGGGTCATCATTCCATACATTTCTGTGCAACTATATACACCGGTGTTTCGGCCTATTTGGGTTTCGTCAGTATAGTGTAGCAAGTTAAAAAAGTTGTTTGTAAACTTGTAAAAGGATTACTACAGGAGCAAGGTTACCATTTTTGGTCAGATTGTTAGAAGACCCGCAGTCGCAAGGCTACAACTAACATTGCCAAGGAGGTAAGGCTACCTGAGGAAATGAAAAGCCATAACATTATTAAATAAAATGATGTTGGATAATCGAGTACAAATATAAAAATAAATAATCAAAATCATTGGCTAATACTCGTAAAGTGAATGTGAATTTAGTTGGAAATATATAAAATGATGAAAGGGTCATCATTCCATACATTTCTGTGCAACTATATACACCGGTGTTTCGGCCTATTTGGGCTTCGTCAGTATAGTGTAGCAAGTTAAAAAAGTTGTTTATTTGTACTCGATTATCCAACATCATCTTATTTAATAATGTTATGGCTTTTCATTTCCTCAGGTAGCCTTACCTCCTTGGCAATGTTAGTTGTAGCCTTGCGACTGCGGGTCTTCTAACAATCTGACCAAAAATGGTAACCTTGCTCCTGTAGTAATCCTTTTACAAGTTTACAAACAACTTTTTTAACTTGCTACACTATACTGACGAAGCCCAAATAGGCCGAAACACCGGTGTATATAGTTGCACAGAAATGTATGGAATGATGACCCTTTCATAATTTTATATATTTCCAACTAAATTCACATTCACTTTACGAGTATTAGCCAATGATTTTGATTATTTATTTTTATATTTGTACTCGATTATCCAACATCATTTTATTTAATAATGTTATGGCTTTTCATTTCCTCAGGTAGCCTTACCTCCTTGGCAATGTTAGTTGTAGCCTTGCGACTGCGGGTCTTCTAACAATCTGACCAAAAATGGTAACCTTGCTCCTGTAGTAATCCTTTTACAAGTTTACAAACAACTTTTTTAACTTGCTACACTATACTGACGAAGCCCAAATAGGCCGAAACACCGGTGTATATAGTTGCACAGAAATGTATGGAATGATGACCCTTTCATCATTTTATATATTTCCAACTAAATTCACATTCACTTTACGAGTATTAGCCAATGATTTTGATTATTTATTTATATATATATATATATATATATATATATATATATATATATATATATATATATATATATACATGGGAGTTTTTTTGGTTTTTTTAAACTATAGAAACTTGGAATCTAAAATACAAAGTTTGCTCTAGAAAATTCTATATTAAGATATTTAAGATATATAAATAACAAATTAATGTGTTATAAACTATAGGTGAATGAAATATCGTTTTACATATATAGCTATCACTAAATGGTTACCTATTATTTATTATATTAATACATTAAAGCGTCCTTCATTAATTTGGTTGTTTGACCCAAACGATTATTAATTTCATCATTGTTGATATCGCTCAGTATATCATTTTCAATATTCATCAGCATGAACGACTCGAGTCTATTATCAGACAAGGAGTTTCTTAATCTATTTTTGATAAATTTTAAAGTTGAAAACGATCGTTCACATGCCACTTGCGAGATGGGCAATGAAAGTATATATTGATAAGCCAATACCAGCGTGGAATAAGCCCCCTTAAACAAATTATATTTTAAAATTGAACCGTAGCAACAAATGACACAGTTCTGACATTTGTTAGATTCGATGCACACCCTTGATTTTGTACTCTGTTTTGTTATACAGTCATCTTCGTCTACATCTGACTGTGCAGAAGAAGAGTCGTCTAACCCCACATCAAGTCTAGCATAATTTATTTCATATGAATCTTCAATTGTTAATTTAATATGTTTCCAGTTGCTTGCAAAGCTTGCTAACTCTTCTTTCAACTTTGCAGGAGTTGCAGAAGAATCAAACTGTGTTAATTTTTCTGACAATATTTTTAGAGAATTCTCAGGTAGCTCACCTTTGGCGATTTCTTCAAAATTATTTGGATCTAAAATGTTCAGATCCCTACATAATTCAGCGTTGTTTGCAAATCTTCTACTGATTGATTCTATTGCAGTATCCGCAATAACGTTAAAAAAAAACAATTCTAAAATTTTCTTTTGGGCTTACTGGGATTTCATCAGAAGTTTTCTCATCAAAGAATTTCTTTTTCTTTTTTGATCGAAACTCGGGCAATTGTTCTTCAATAAAAAATTCGAAGTCTCTCCTTTCAAAAGAGAGTTTAGCCCACCCTACAAATTTATCTGCAGATGCTTCAATGTCTGGAAAATTTCGTTGCATTTTTTTTAAACTCAGTATAGAATCATTAACCATAAAGTTACATTTTAATAAATCTAACCCTGTTGTCTGAATATATCTTGATAAAGGGCCTGTTATAGAGAACAGTTTTAAGAATATGTGCCCAATTAAAATATTTTCGTATTTCAGTAATTGTGCTTTGTAATTTGCAGCAGTCGCTCTTGCATCTGGCTTAATTTTTTGTGAATTTTCAATTGTATTAAGAATGTCAATTAAATCAACGTACAGTGCTTTATTAGGTTCATTAAAATTACCAAAAATTTTACTGAGCGCTGCTTCCTTTGACCACCAACGAGTTTCTCCTATCAACTGAAGTTTCTGTGATCTAGCATTGTTGCCAATGTCCAACCAGTAACCCATGCGTTGATGAGATTCTTTAAAAAATGCTGCTATAGGTACAATTCAGTAATGAAAAAAATGATGCGGCCTTAATGTGGGATTTAAAAATGTCTGTCAGAACAAGATTTAAAATATGCGCATAACACCAAACATGAACATGATTTGAATTTTCCTGGACAATGAAACTGGAGAATCCCGAATATCTCCCTTGCATATTAGCCGCCCAATCAGTAGAGTCAGCAATACAATTTTTTTCATCCAAACCATTTTTTACCAGTATGTCATGAATCATGGTATGAAATCCCTTCCCTGTTGAATTGTGACAAGGAACAACTGCAAGAAGGCGTTCGTGAATTGTTCCGTTGTAAACATACCTGAAATAAAATAAAATAAGCAAAGGTGAAGATTTTATTATACTTACAATTTAACATACCTTGTTACAAATGAACATTGGTCTGTTACTGAAATATCTTGAGTGCTGTCTATTTCTATAGAGAACATAGTGGCAGTCTGTATCTCTGAAGAAATCTTCTTTAGAATTATTTCTGTGATTATGACAATGATTGGATTTACAGTAGTTTTTGACAAAAATGTGTAGAAATTTCCAGCTCGATGTTTGATTTTTCTATTGTGATAACTTTTGCTTTTTTTAACAATGGCGTCCAAATGTTTCTTCAAAATAACATCAAATTTCGATAAAAGTAAGATTATTTCCAAAAAATTACCATGATCTAGGTTTTCATTTTCTAGATTGTATGCAGCTTCATTTGCTGTGCCCCGATAAGAAAGTCCTCGTTTGCCAATTAGTTTTATAACATCAATAATAACATCCAAAACGTGCCGATTGCTTGCAACTTTTTTATTTCTCATTTCAACAACGTTTCCAAAAAGTATTTTTTCAATTGTTTGATTTTTAATATACATGAAATATGTTTCGCAGTTTTTTCCATGACTGATTGAACTTTCATGCTCATTTATTCGCTGATATACATGTTTCCAATCAGACATACCTCTTGCAAAAGCAGAACTTTGATCTTTATTACTCTCAACTGAATAAGCAAGACAAATTGTGCAGAAAAGTGCCTTTCTTTCTTCACTATAGCTCAACCATTTCCTTTTTGTTTTATTATTACGCGTAAACGCTTTTTCCACATTGAAAGGTACATCTTTTTGTGCGACAGGTACCTTTGGATGGAATTCAAAAAATAGCTGTAATTTATTGGGATCGGGACGGTCGAAGAAATTGCCAGATTCTGTCTCTTCCGGCTGTCCCAGCTTTAGTAGCGCCTCTTCGTCTTTAAGTGCCTTTTTTACATTAGCTTCACTATCGCTTTCATCACTTGTCTCTATGTCGTCGTCCGAGTCCTCTGACAGCTTTAACTCAGTTTCAAATTTGGTTTCTGAAACCGGTAAATTTTCTTCGGATTTTTGCTCTTGCTCTTGTTTTTCCGTGTTAATATCACTTTCTACCCCTGAAGTTGAAGGAACAGAATAACTATTGAGCAAATTATCCAAAGAGTGACATTTTTTTGCTATTTCACATCTTTTTCTCTTCTCCCTTTCTAGTTTTTTTTCTTGTCCTCCTTTTCGTTTTGGTGGCATTGGTATTTGATTTTTTATTCACTTAGTATATTGGTTCTGACGGCTATCATACAAGCAGTTTTCGTCCTAACGTAACAAATTTCATAATTATTGAACAGCTAGAATAGGCGCTTTTTGAGCATGTTTATACAGAGTATTTCATAACTATACCTACAAACCTTTAAACGTGGTAGGAGACATCACAACCAACATTCTTGCTTTATAAACAAACGCCCAAAAACGATTTGTTTGCGAATTAGACGTAAAAAACACTTGAAAGCAATAGATTTTTACAAATTTTATAGTTTTTTACAGAACTTAACAATACTACAAAACACTAAAAGTAAGTAAATTTTTTGTTTGGGAAAGAAGATGAAACAGAGTGTACGAGAATTTATTTTAATCGAATGATTTAAACAGAAAGCTTGCACCTGCCTAATTTATTAATGTGTTTATTTTAAAAAAATACGAACTTTTAGTACAGAATAACACCTTGTACTGTTTATCCGCGACTTTCCGGACACGGTGTATAGTGTTGAAACACCCTGTATAGTAAAAATTATTTTAAATAATTATTTCCTACCTTAAACTTCCACTCTAATAAATCGGCTTAAGTAATATAAGGTTATTGGTTAATTTAGAAGTAGTTAAATGTTTATTATTATCCTTCTACGCCACTATTCAACTAATCCCGAAGTAAAAGCGCACGTCACATAATAATTCGTGTCTTTCGGAATCGGAACTAAGTGATAAGGCGTTAGTTAATCCAAAAGATTTCTGGCGACGCGACGGACGTAGAATTTGCAAACTCGCACAACCGCTGTCTCAAATAACGACAGTCGTCGACAGTAATAAACAAACTGTAAAACGAAAAATAATCCTTAGGGTCTCAAGGTCAAGGGGCTTCCTTTACTAAGAAAACAATAACTACGATGACTGATACAAACTGTAAGCCGGGAGTGCATATTGTCCGCAGATGTTTTTAACATAGGCCAGTGCCAGACACACATTGTGTTTAAGTTTATTTTCGTGTTTCTTGCAGGGTAAATTTTAATACAATAATAGCTTACAAAAATAGCAGGTAGCATTTAGCAGGTATACGCTGTTTGAGGGAGCTTAGAAAATAACATAATAAAGAACAGCGCTGGACCAGTCTTTAAAGAAAGTATACATCCTGTTTACTTTTGTTGAACATAATTTTTGGTTCTTTTCTTACTTTTATAGTCTAGTCTAGGTATTTGCTAGGTCTAGGTGCAACCGTATCAGTATTTTTACATCGATTTATAAAAATCAAGATTCATGCAGTTGAAAAATTAAGGGTTTAGGTCCGCGCGTGGCAGCCCACAAACGACGGCCCACCGGGAAAATTCCCGGTATCCCGGGGGGCCCATCCGCCCCTGGGCGTAAGTAAATGGGTGAGTCACAAAGTTTCACAAGAAAAAAGCGAATATTTCGCGAAATAAACGATAGATCTAAAAACTAAAAAATAAGTGCTCAATATTTGTCATAAATCTATCTAATGATACCAAACACGACTCCCCACGGAGAGGGGTGGGGGTAAACTTTAAATTTTTAATACGAATCCCGCGATATTTCTCGAAATGATCAGATCGAAAAGCTTAAAAATACACTTATTCAATATGTTTGAAAAATCTATCGAATGGCACCAAACACGACCCCCAACGGAGATTGGGTTGGAGGGTTACTTAAAATTTTAAATAGGATCCCCCATTTTTTATTGCAGATTTGGATTCCTTACGTACAATAGGTAACTTTTATTTGAAACAATTCCCCACTAAAACGGAAAACTTTACTTAATTTTTTTTGGTTTTAGAACCTACTCTTCACAACCCAATAGGTCCCCTAAGCGCTCGAGTGATTGCACATTTAGCATACTTTCCTTCCCTAAATGTAGTTTCATTTTTTAACTCGTGAAAAAAAGTAATACAGTAAACTCTCTCTTAACGGACATCTCTCTTCGCCGGACAACTCCTCTGTACGGACGATTTTTAAAACAAAAATCATTCTACAATATGCGAACCTGTACTTTTTAACTCCTTTCAACGGACACTCTCAACAACGGACGCGGACAATAAATAATGGTACAAATGCGGACAGTAAAAAAAATTTTATCCAAATATTTTACATTATATTATGTTATAGAACTACCTAGATTTATTATTTCAAATCAATACAGACAGATGTCCATGAGTGATATTTGATATTACAAATGTTTAGGTTATCGGCACCAAGTAATAAAAGTTTGATGTTTCCGCTTCACATTAACAAACTGTAACTGTATTAAGCAAAGCAAGTGAAATAATAAATTTTACTAATGTCCTGTGTCAGCCGATGAAAAGAATGCCGATAGGTAGGTATTACCAAGAACATTAAATTTTATAATAACGTTATTGTGTTTTGTCTATTAGAATACAATTTTAACGGAAATAGCAAGTGAAGCATATTCAAAAATTCAAGTTAATTTTTGTTATTAATTAAACGCTTTTATTTAGTTTAATAGATTGCGTCAAATCTTTGGATGTTAATTTGACTACCTTTTCTTCCATGCAAATGAATGAAAATTTGCACATATGCATTCGCGGGAACAATACACGAATAGACAACATAAAATTTTTGTTTATGTTTATTAATTGTTTAAATAAAAAAAACGATTTTAATGGAAAAAGGCCTAAATTCTCTTGTTTTTTACAATATAGAAACTTGAAACTTTTACGGATTGTAGCTAATGATATAACCTATACATAATTTCACTTTTTACGTTAATTTTTTACGTTATGCGTCATAAATAAACAATAAAGTTTTAAATTTTGAACACTCATATATTTGTTTCTACAGTACGATGCAAATGAAAGGAATAAATTCGTTATTTCGTAAAAAGCCGACTTTAAGGAAAAATCCCGAAAGAGGTCGATTTTTATTTTTAAATTACGATATTTTGGCATATATGTTATACTAGTGACGTCATCCATCTGGGCGCGATGACGTAATTGATGATTTTTTTAAATGAGAATAGGGGACACGCGATAGCTCATTTGAAAGGTCATTCAATTCTTTATTCACTAATATAAAAATTTACATAATTATTTGTACAGGGTGTCCAAAAATAATTTTTTAATTAAATTATTTGACAAAAAACAAGAATGTATGTAATTTATTTAACTCAGAATACATTTTACAGTTGCCCGTAAACAGAAAAAAATGTGTATTTCAGAAATAAACATTGCTTTTCGATTAAATATTCAAGCCAGCTCCCGTCAGCCACCTGCCTCTTGGAAGTTTTAACATTCAATTTAAGCGAAAAGCAATGATTATTTGTGATATAAACATTTTTGTCTGGTTTCTGAAAGCAGTAAAATGTATGTATTTTAATTTAAATTTAATAAGTTACACACATTCTTCTTTTTTTAAACACTTTTCTTTAGTTCAATAGTTTGCGTTAAATCTTTAGAGGTTAATTTGCCTGCCTTTTCTTCAATGCAAATGAATGAAAATTTGCAGACATATGCATTCGCGGGAAAAATACACGAATAGTCAATAAAAAAATTTGTTTGTTTAATAATTGTTTAAATTAAAAACAGTTAAAAAAAACGATTTTAATGGAAAATGCCTTAATTCTCTTGTTTTTTACAATGTAGAAATTTGAAATTTTTACGGATTTTAGCTAATGATATGAACTATACATAATTTCACTTTTTACGTTAATTATTTACGTTATGCTTCACAAATAAACAATGAAGTTTCAAATTTTTTGCCGATTCCGACTACTTTTTATGTTTGTACATCATATTGTTTTATATACATATTTTAATAAACATGACGATATATTTTTTATGTTTGAAAAGTGTAAGACTAAAAAGTAAAGAATAAAAAAATATGAAAAAAAATTTTTAGGAAACGCTTTTCGTTAGTTCCGAGTGACTAAAATTAAAAATATTAAAAAATCAACTAAAAAGCAAAACATAAAAAAATTTAAAAAATCCAACATATTCGTTAACCTTTAACTACCCGCGCATCAAGTTATGACATAACTACACGCGTGGCGTACTTTATACGCCACAAGAAATTACACGATAACAGCGGATTTGTTTATTTTTTTTTTGAAAAAATACACTTAGTTGTTTGTTATAAACCTTATTCGGCATCAGTGAATTCTTGGATTTCCTTCTCAGTAAGACAATTGGGATTTATAACTGGAATCATGGAATAACTGGATTCCATGATAAATAAAATTGCTAATAAATTTTTTTTTGAAATATGATATTTTACGGGAGAGAAAGTATTGTTTACAAAAAAAATATATTTTGTGCCATAATAACTAAAAAACAATTGAAATATGTACTTATATTACTACTTATATTAATATAATCGTGGCGTATATTGTCCACCACCGGAAACAACAAATAATAAACTGTAAATTACGATCTTCCCAGAACGCCGATTATAACGAAACTAAAACCAAATTGTAAGCTAATTCCAGTGATAGGTTAGAGACATAAACAAGGTCAAAAATTTAATTTTTAAATATATTTGCAGTAGAATTCTTATATCTGGCGTACAAAATACGCCAGCGCGTGTAGTTAAAGGTTAAAGAAAAGCGTGGGGCGAAAACCGTTTATTCGATGAAGCCGCGCCACGCTTTTATTTGACGAATGTGTTTCAATTTTTTTTTATGTTTTGCTTTTTAGTTGATTTTTTAATATTTTTAATTTTAGTCACTCGGAACTAAAGAAAAGCGTTTCCTAAAATTTTTTTTTTCATATTTTTTTATTTTCGGATTAAGTTTCGCAATAGATTTTATCTGAACATCGACCTATATAAAATTAAAGTAACTGAAATAATTTTGGTTTTAAAGGTTTTGCAACGTAAATAACTTGGCGTCTACCAAAAGGAAGTTTTTAAGTTTAAGAGAAAAAGTCGATATGGTTCATTATGCAGACGCATAAGTCGAGTGTTAGAAAGTTGGCAGAAAAATTTGGAATTGGAAAAACTCAAGCCAGTGAAATTTTGAAAAATAAAAGTGATTTAATTAATCAATTTCCTGAGTGCGGAAACCTGGAAGCCAAAAGAAAATTTTTGAAAACCGAGGGTGCTGAATTAGACCAAATTGTTTTCGATTGGTTTTGTAAAGTGAGGTCTAAAAATATTCCCGTTTCTAGTAAAATTATCCAAGAAAAAGCAATAGAAGTTGCAAAGAAGCTAAGTGTTGATATGAAAGCTTCTTGTGGATGGCTCGAGAAATTTTGTAAGCGACGTAATATTTCGTTCAAATCCATATGTGGCGAAGCAGCTGCTGTAGATTTGTTAGTGTTTTCTGACTGGAAGGAAAAACTGCTCACTTTAATTAAGCAATAGAAGTTGCAAAGAAGCTAAGTGTTGATATGAAAGCTTCTTGTGGATGGCTCGAGAAATTTTGTAAGCGACATAATATTTCGTTCAAATCTATATGTGGCGAAGCAGCTGCTGTAGATTTGTTAGTGGTTTCTGACTGGAAGGAAAAACTGCTCACTTTAATTAAAGGATACTTTCTGCGAGATATTTTTAATGCAGATGAGACGGGATTATTTTTTAGAGCCCTACCCAACAAAACTTATACCCTGAAAGGAGAAAGATGCACTGGAGGTAAGGCTTCCAAAGAAAGAATCACAATACTATTTTGCACCAACATGATAGGGGACAAAGAAAACCACTCGTAATTGGAAAAAGTAAAAACCCCCGTTGTTTCAAGGGTTCACACACAGTGGCGTAGCTAGGTGGGTGACATCCGGGGCGGTAATCGATGGTGTCACCCCAAATCCTAAAAATAAAGATTGTTAAAATCAACGAAAATCCGATAAACGTATGTTTTGAATAATAAAAAAATTAAGAATTATAGTTAACGAAACTGCAGTAAATAGTATATCATCATCATCATCATCATCATCGTCTAACCGCTATCGTCTACTGCTGAACATAGGCCTCTTTTAAGTTTCTCCATGTCTCCCTATCTTGTGCTACCTCTATCTACTTCCCGGCAGTTCTATATAAGTTTATTTACTTTTTTGGTTTACACTATGTGAATGAATTAAAATATTTTTTTAGCTTTACTAGCGACAAACTCTGAAATTAAAATTTCTATATTTATGTGTTGTGTTGCTTCATGTTCGATAGTTAATCATCATCCAGCCTCAAAAGTCCACTGCTGAACATAGGCCTCCTCCCCTCATTTCCAACCCCATCTATCCTGCGCCGCTCTGATCCAGTTTTTTTTAGCTTTGTTAAGTCGTCAGTCCATCTTGTAGGCGATCGACCGACGCTTCTCTTGTCGTCTCTTGGCCTCCATTCCCGTAACCTCTTCGTCCATCGCCCATCTGTCGTTCTGGCTATGTGTCCTGCCCATCTCCACTTCAACCTGGCTATCCTTTCGATGACGCCAGTCACCTTTGTTCTTCTCCTGATTTCTTCGTTTTTGATTTTGTCTCGCAGAGTTATTCCTAACATTGACCGCTCCATTCTCCTAACATTGACCGCTCCGTTCGATAGTTAATAAACCTAGGTTATTTAGCCTTGTTGACGTCATTGTTTCTCGCAAGTAATTCTTGATTGGTTTTAGCTTCCCAAAACTTCTCTCATATGAAGCAACCGATACAAAAATGGTCATAAACAATTTTAAGGCGACCATTAAGTTTGGGAGAGATTCCATAAAATCCCATTCTACAATGAATTTTAAAAAGTCTACAGCTAACCATTTAGATGCTGTAATATAGGCCGCTTGTAAAAGTCTTCTGAGCCTTGGTATTTCTAGCAGGAGGTTCTTCTGATACCTCTTTATGGTATAAGTCACAAAATGTTGAAACAGCTAATTTCAACTGTTCACTGTTCGTGGAAAAGCAAAGTGTGTGTCTGCACAGCCTCGAACAATGAAGCCATATTGGACTGATCTGGTTTCGAGTTCAACATTGAATATCAAAACATTTTAACATAATATTATCTTTTTGAAGTTCTGCTCGAAGTGTAAGTCCTATATAGGTAGCTAACTCACTATCCATTCGTTTTCTACGTCGAATTAGTTTTTAGGTGGGAATGTCGTCGTCCTCATATTGTGTCGTGGAAAAATCTATGTATTACTTTATTTATAATACGATTACGTTTTTCTTCAATATAAAGACGAAGTGCCCCTATTTTGGTCATGATTGATCAACCGTTATGCCTTTAATTGCACAAAGCGGACATAAGGTTATGTGCAGTACCTCTGGTGTATAAATTTTCTTGTTGATGAGAGAATTCCTCAATTGAAGCAACAACACTATAAAAATGTTCTGCCAATACTTTAACTGCAGCCAGCATAGTGCGCAGTGACTGAGAACTCCAACGCGTTGTGGAAAGTCGCTTAACAGATGTTTTGTTGTGTTTAATAAGCACTTCTTATCAGCTAATGCAGTGGTTCCCAATCTTTTATGTTTGACGACCCACCTTCTGATGTTTTTTCATATTCGCGACCAATCCCTCACCCATGATAATACGCTATTCTGTATTCTGTACGTCACTCAGCTACTGTAAGAGCCACGTCGCGACCCACCTAAAATCTGTCCGCGACCCACTAGTGGGTCGCGACCCACCTGTTGGGAACCACTGAGCTAATGGAAACATTAAAAAAATAAAAATTGCTTCTACAGTACTTCTGAAAAATGTTACACAAGATGTGTTTTGTGCAAAAGAGTGCTGTCCACATAAATTAAATAAATGATCAATAGATCCGAAGAAAATGGCCTTTATTAAAATGGCCTAAAGAGAGTTTACTCTATGTACTTTATGAACTGTAAGCCCCGGCGCATATTGAACCTAAGCGAGTCACAACCTGCGCCGGCGGGACGGGTGACCTGTGCAGTTATTTTTCTAGCGCAACGCATATTGATCACAACAAGACCCAACCGTTGGCTGTCTCTGCAACGAATAGAGGGACGGGCAAAATCAGTGCGGACGTGTAACGGTTACTTTTGATACCGGGTCTCAGTGGTAGATACTGAGTACAAATACTGATTACAAAATACTGATGTACCTGTATCTGATGCGTTTCATAGATTATAACAAGGCCTTTGATAAAGTGCGGCATGATCATCTAATCAGACTCCTGGCAGAAAAGAATTTAGATAAACGAGATATCCGACTAATAGCAAATATGTACTATAATCAGAAAGCAGTAGTGAGAGTAGAGAATAATATCACTGAAGAAATTGAAATAAAGCGAGGTGTGAGACAAGGGTGTATACTGTCACCAACCTTGTTTAATCTCTATTCCGAAGACGTAATGAATAGAGCACTCTCTGAGTAATCCATAGGTATTAAAATAAATGGTGTTAGATTAAACAATCTGAGATTTGCCGACGATACCGCAAGGGCGGATTCAGGACCGATTTTCGGGAGGGGCCATGAACTTTTTTTTCGAGAGGGGTACCGAAGGGTCTGGGGATAATTTTTAAAAATTTGGGTTACAATGGTAAGTTTTAAGGCACTTTTCACACACTTTTTAATGCCAAAAAGACATTCAAAACTTATCGTTATTAAAGCATTATTAAAGTCAGTAAAGATTCCTACACATTTTTTCGGATCCAAGTGCAGTTCTTTCAAAAAGTTTAATACTATTTTTCCCAATGCTTCTCCTGTCAGGCCTTGTTCTTCACCTCTTTTTGATTTTCACTAATAATTATTTTTATGCTCTCATAAGCGTCAATGAACTTGACAAAGTCTTCACGAATGCTGTTATTGTGTATGTATCTCAAATTTAGAGAAAGCTGTTCCACGTGAGGTACGTGGTACATCAGTCATTTCGTCAAATATGACAGAGTAAAAATTTGCACTTTGAACCTGTTTCATTATTTGTTCAATTATTTCTTCATCACAACATGTTAATTGATTTTGACTGGTGCTACTAATGTATGTTGCTCGAGAAGGTGCTGTGGATAGGTGTTGTTTATCTCCTGATGCGATTTTAAACCTTAACAATTCCCCTCATTATTAGGTCCAGCACCTTCGTCCAGAAGCAGAAGATCACGATGGCCTCTTGAAGGGCAATTTTTTGTCGACTTAAGAACACTATAGACTCTACTATTAGTCGTAGTCTTTCTCTATTTTCTTGTACCTATTTAGACCTCTGAGAGTCTATCTGGTTAATGATTGACTTTTGCGGGTTGCGATAACTTTGTAGAAAATCCAGACCAACCTGAACGCACTCCTTGTGGTATGATGTTTTTTCATGGGTTTGTATGGCTCCGTCTTTGACCATGAGTTTAGTGAAAGATGTTAAAGGTTTCATGACAAGACCTTGGGCTATCATCCCTTTATTGTGACCATATTTTTCTTTAGAAAAATAAAACGCAATACTTGATAAACAATCCCTTTTGACTGTGCGAAAGTACCAACCAACTCCTTTGTTCTAAGTGCTAGTGACCCAAGGTAGTCCTAAAAATTGGCACTTTGTAAAATTATCAACATGTTAATTTGCAATATATCCTATGTCATTCTTGATGCTTCCGTTACTGCTTTTGTTCAATTCTAGTCCAGACAATAGTATATTTATCTCCTGTTTTGTACATATAGGTACATGTGTTTGAAACTAAAAACATTTGAACTGCAAATATTTAAATTTATATTTTTTTAAATTCTCGGAGGCCTCCCTGGATCCGCCCTTGCGATACCGTTCTGATCGCAGAAACACTTGAAGAGCTACAGACATTGGTGAATAAGATAGCAGCGACTGCAGCAAAGAATATGGACTATCTTTGCACATAAAGAAAACTAAATTTATGTTAATATCGAAATCAACACGAAATGTCCAAAATTTATATTTACACAATGAAATTATCGATCGAGTTAGCAAATACAAATATTTAGGCACTTTTATAAATGAAGACAACGATAGCTCAGCAGAAATCAAAATAAATATAGAGAAAGAAAGATCCATATTCACTAAAATGAAGAGAGTGTTCTGTGGAAGAGATTTGAGCCTTGAAATGAAACTTCGCCTGATGAGATGTTACGTACTTTCTGTGCTGTTCTACGGAATGGAGTCATGGACGCTGAAAAAGATTGATACCAAAAAATTAGAGGCATTTGAACTGTGGATGTATCGCAGAATCTTGAGAATATCATGGACGGAGAGATTCACAAAATGTCGAGGTCTTGAGAAGAATGAATAAAGAAAAGGAAGCTTTGAGGTGATGTTTAAGAAAAATTCTAATCCTAAAATCTTAATAACTAGGACTGTAGACAATAGATTTCTACTTCCTCTTGTAATTTGCATCTCATTTTTGGCTTTAAGTACCTTTTAAAACTTTAAATGCCTACGTTTTCTCAACAATAATTAACAAATTTGCTTTTATGTACGTCAGTGTCCCCAAAGGTGCGAATTTTGCTAAAAACTAATTATTTTATCAGCCGATGCCGATACGATTATTATAAACAACACTGATTGTGATTGGATTGTCGTTGCAAAAACTGCTTACCTATTACATATATTTATATCTCGTCTACATATTTTGTTTTTAAGCATGAACAAGCCCGGTATGATGACACGACACATTTTATTTGAGGGTATGCGATATTCACAGATGTGTTTAACTGTTTTTAGTAATGAATCATTTTTAATGATAATGTTGTGCAGATTTCAGAAAAATGAATGATATTAAAAAATTTTTATACCTATAGAAAAGGGCTTACGCCATCATTTGTGACATTGTATTTCTAGGCCTGGATCCCGCGTACCAACAAAAAGTTAATTAATAGCAAGCTGAAAATTTGTTAATAGCTTAACGGTGTCTCGTCAGACAAACTTCGATGTACGGGAACACTGAAACAGGGGAAGTTTTAATTGTGGAACATGTTAAAAATTTGGAACGTCATTGATTTGTTACCCTTTCATTAAACTCTCATGCAAAAATCAGACTGGTAATTCCGAACGAGTTCTATTAGCTTTTCTACGTCCATCTCGAAAACAAAACCACAACTGAGAATTGAGTCACGCGTCCCACGACACCAGAAAATTGTGTTTCGATGACAAACGTTCGCATGATAGACCTGGTATTGTATTCACTGATATTAGGATGCGCTGAACTCTCTACGCAATTCGCCGGTGCCAGGTTTAGTCTAAGAGCTAGTGAACCCTCCGACTAACGGTCGTCCTGTAAGGCTAGAAATTTGTCTAGTGATAATTCATAGCACACCAAGGCTAAAAACCATGACCCGGCAGGCCTCAGCGGTGCACGTGTATCTACCAGGTGAATCGAAAAGTGCAAATTTAGAGGGTAAAATAAACTTTCTCCTGTAAGGTTTAAATTTAAGTATGTGTTTGAGTAAGTCATTTAGAATAAATGTGTACAATGGCAGGCGATTCTGAAGAGCATAAGATCTTGCCAGGCGAGGGGAAAGATTAGGGGTTTTTCCTAAAATTATTCTTTTTGCATCGAACAAATTTGTTTTAGGTTTTTTGAATCATTCCAAATAGAAAAGGTTTTTAGTGATTTTTCTCTTAAGTTAATAGTTTTTGTTATATAAGTGATTGAAAATTTTGAAAATTGCGAAATCGGCCATTTTTAACCCTGAATCGGACATTTATCTAAAAATTTCAATGTTGCCAAGGTACGAAGATATTTTTTAAACATTGTTTGATGAAATCCCGAAGAGTATTTTGCAATAAAATATCGAAAACTCCTTTGTTTTTTTTTAATTGCTAATCAAGCGAGCGCGACACTGTAGTCTAAGTGAGGACGTTTGAGTTTGCATAAATTCATTATCTCGAGAATGGGCAAATTTCAAGAGAAATCCTCAGACAGGTCGATTTTTATTTTTGAGTGTAAGACTTTTTAGTATATATATAATACTAGTTACGTCATCCATCTGGGCGTGATGACGTAATCGATGATTTTTTTAAATAAGAGTAGGGGTTGTGTGATAGCTCATTTGAAAGGTTATTTAATTCTCTATTCAGTAATATAAACATTAACATAATTATTTATACAGGATGCACAAAAAAATTTTTCTTCTATTTGTCAAATTTAATCAAAGTTAATTTAATTAAAAAACATTTTTTGTACACCCTGTATAAATAATTATGTTATTGTTTATATTAGTGAATAGAGAATTAAATAACCTTTCAAATGAGCTATCACACAACCCCTACTCTCATTTAAAAAAATCATCGCTTACGTCATCACGCTCAGATGGATGACGTCACTAGTATTATATATATGCCAAAAAGTCATAATTTAAAAATAAAAATCGACCAGTCTGAGGATTGCTCTTGAAATTTGCCCATTTTCGAGATAATGAATTTATGTTAACTCAAACGTCCTCACTTATACTACAGTGTCGCGCCCGCTTGATTACTAATTAAAAAACAAAGGGGTTTCCGATACTGTATTGCAAAAAACTCTTCGGGATTTCATCAATCAATGTTTAAAGAATATCTACCTATCTTGGCAACTTTGAAATTTTTAGATAACTGTCCGATTTAGGGTTAAAAATGGTCGATTTCGCAATTTTCAAAATATTCAATCGCTTTTATAACAAAAACTAATAACTTTAGAGAAAAATCACTAAAGACCTTTTCTGTTTGGAATGATTCAAAAAACTTAAAAAAAAATTTGTTCGATGCAAAAAAAATAAATTTAGGAAAACCCCTAATCTTTCCCCTCGCCTGGCAAGGTCTTATGCTCTTCAGAATCGCCTGTCATTGTACACATTTCTTCTAAATGACTTACTCAAACACATACTTAAATTTAAACCTTACAGGAGAAAGTTTATTTTACCCCCTAAATTTGCACTTTTCGATTCACCTGGTAGATACACGTGCACCGCTGAGGCTTGCCAGGTCATGGTTTTTAGCCTTGGTGTGCTATGAATTATCACTAGAAAAATTTCTAGCCTTACAGGACGACCGTTAGTCGTAGGGTTCACTAGCTCTTAGACTAGTTATGTCTCGCTTAGGATCAAGCGATAATTAAACGTGTATTAATATTAATATTTATGATTTATGTATATGAAAGCGATACTTTATGCACGGCTTTAGAAAAAAGTAATTTAATAAATAATGTTTACCAGTATTTAACCAGTTTATTTAATAAAAGTATTGCCACCAGTAATAAACAGGTAACATCTAAGGTGATCTTTAAATTCTTGTAATTCAAGATAATTTCTGGATTTATTGGAACTTTAAAATAGATTTAGAGAATTTGGTTAAAACTGGTTTTTTGGAACTAAATATTAGAGAAGTGTAAAAAGAAACTTTGACTGATGTAGTTACTATTTTTCATTTAAATCAAATTGTTACAGCTTTGTGTAGGTATTCCTTTATATTCAAATGTATAATTAGTTAGAAAAATGGGTGTTATTATGCGGTCTACCGTCGTGTTTCTGCTACAGCTTGCGGTCTACCGAGAGAATTGGTCTATAAGCTTTAATATTACTCTGCCGATAAAAAATGTTTAGAAATCATTTCGTATTTTTGTGTATTTTTTAAAAACATGTAGAGTTTGTGTAAGGTTTTATAGGTCTAAAGTTAATAATTTTCGAAATATTTAAAATGGCATGAGAGTTTTACCAGTATAGTGTCATTTTTAAATAATTTAATATCTTTGACATAGGTATATTAATATAATATACAATGTGAATACTATTTGCACATAGAATTTTGTTTTCATTTTTTTAAATGGTACACCCTGTATATTAATATTGCATTTTGTAGTAAATATTACAGGCTTTCTTTTAATATCAGGTTGTATGTACCTAGCATGTTTCGTTTTGTAGATATTTAAAAAAGAACTATATATTTTACGTTTTTGCGGATTTTTTATTACTAAACAAATACATTAAAATATCATATTTTAAATTAAATAAACAACAAATTTTAAAGTCTACCTTTTTTTCTACCCTAGCAGGTAGTGGCATAGGCAATCCGATCGCTGCCGATACAGTGGACGCAGTGTGAAAAATTGATCCGATGCGTACGATACGGACCTGTGGACGCTTGCCTTTACCTATGGTCGAAAGTCCGTGAGAACTTCTATAACATTTATTTTAATAAGTCACAGATGTGAAAAAAATTAGTCTGATATTTAATTTTAAATATATCATTCAAAGAAACTTTTTGTTTATTATAAGGGACTTCCTGCCCTCGGCAATAATGTACACTTTTATTCTGCGTTTGAATTTTTTAAAAATACCCATTAGTTTTCTCAGAATTCGAAAAAAATAAATGCGTTTAAAAAGAATTCGACCGAAATTTTGGGCCTACGCTCTCAAAAGTGATTAAAGTATTATACATTTTAGCACTGTTTGAATTTATTACGCGACGATCCACTGTTTTAAAGATTGGTTGAACGATGTTGCCAGTTGTATGGTCCTCACTATGTGTATCGTAAGTTATTCAACAGGGCATAGAATATACATGGTTAGAAAATATACGCCAAAGTCAGCGCCTCTATGCGGAAAATGTCTGAACTAAAAATTGATGTGGACCATACAAAATGAGGTCCCACTTTTTTTTGTAAAAAAACAGTGTTTGCTATCAGTACATGTCTACGAAAAAGTCTTACATTGATTGACAAAGTGAGGTCCGTATACTGGACCTCACTTTGTATAGGACCTTACTTCAACCGCAGTTTCTTTTGATATGTGGCTCACTTCATACGCTGGGAGTAAATATATATATATATATATATATTTATTTTTAGCATCTTATGACGTCCCCCCATGTTAAACCGTAGTCTCTCGTGGCTTCCAGGTCTTCGTGAACTCCGATATACGGTTGCCACGAGGACTTTCCCTAAAATGTATCGCAAATGAAAGGTACCACTTCCTACAATGCTTACACAAAATATTGGCCGGACGTCCTCAGTCACGTTATCTGTATAATAATATACACATTACTTGGAGCAATTGCCGTCAGGCGCGCCATGTTCGCTTGCTGTATATCTAAAATCACTTTAACGGTTTTGATGGCATCCAAATATATATTTATTCAGTTTGCGGTTGTAGTGGTCTCCGTATATTTGAGTTTATGTCCTCATGGCTTCCACTGCGCTGTTGTCACCTCAAATGTTGGAATTTAGACTTCGGATATTTTTATAATTGATTATTGTAGTATGTTGAAAAAAATATTGTTGTGATATATTAATGATATTTTTTTGTATAATTAACAATGTATTTTTTTTCACTGCAAAAATAAAAAAATTAAAAAGTATGTTCATTAAAATTGATGAATTTATCATAACCAGTTGCCGAATCTGCTGGTCTAATTGCTCAATTGTAACATATTATAGAAGTGTTAAAATTGAATTCTTAATTTTTTATTACAAAACTTTTACCTCGACAGCGTAGGGTACAAGGGGACGGCTTAAGTAAAGTAAGTACAAAATTTTTAATAATATAATTTGTTCAACTAATAGGTGCAAAGGTGTCTGGAAAATAATAAAAATGTTTAAAACATTGCTTACTTATTTCATACACTCAATGTATTTTTTTATGTAAGGATATAGAAAATAATATTTTGAAAAATATTTAAAATATAGTAGTAAGTCTTAAATTTCACATTACATAAAGTAGTTAAGTCTGCTAGTCTACAAAATTAAAAACAAATAGAATACATACTTAAAAAAAATTAAAGCACTCATGCCATACCAAACGAACTACATTCTTACATATTTTAAAAAGAAAAATCTTTAATTTTGCCCAACCCGACTAAACTATCGGCAGGTAAAAAGTCTGCAGTATGCGGGGGCCCTACTGTTGAAATATATTAGAAAATTAAAATAAACTTATCTACCATTATGAAATTCTAATTTGACACAAAAAACTGTATCCTGGATTAAGAACAAGTGTGTAGAATACTCTCGTGAATTAAGAAGCGTTTCTACTGTAGGGTGACCATATCATAAATTTGAAAAAAACGGGACACATCCAAGCAGCAGTAGCGCACCTATAATTTTTCTCTGAGGGGAAGGGGGTTGGCTTGGGCGTCGAAATTTTTTTCTATATTTTGTGAAAGACAATATTTTGTGAAAGACAAGTTACATTTTCCTGCTATTATTTATATATTTTTCATATGCCATGGGGGAAAGGGGGTTTAACTCCCAAACCCCCCCTGGGTGCGCTACTGCCAAGAAGGGTTTGGAGCGATAATACACAAACAGGGATTGAAACACCGTCTTTTAGCTAATTTGGCACCTATAAATCCTTTTCAATTTTAAATGTGTAATTTACGTACGATCAAGACTGCGAAACGCAGAAAACTAAAAACTACGCTAGAATGACGTTGATAAACAACCAATCCGTCAAAACAAAACAGGGAAGAATAAAAAATAGCGAGAAACACAGCAAACTCAACAAATAAAAAGAAGAAAAATGACGGGTTTCGCTGGAGGACATTAAAAAAGACAGAAAACCATCAAATATAACAATTTTACAAAAAAGTCAGATAAAAAAATACGTCCAGCATTAAAACAAGAGTAATAAAAAACAAAAAAAAAGAGAAACCCTGTTTGAAGACAAACAGATCAGCAGAATATGAGAAGAATATTACGAAAAAATGCTATTCGGTATGAAGGAAACAGATGAAGAAGAACAAGATAACAACGAAGTAGAAATTTTCACAGAAGAAAACGTACAAAAACAAATATTAAAAACATAGAAAACGGAAAAGCAGCAGAAGAAAATGAAATAACAGTGGAAAAAATACAGAGGAAGAGAATTACATAAGGAAATAAACCAGCTAATACAACAAAAAATATGAACAAAACAGACTACCAGCCGATTGGAACGCAGATATTATAGTAGGTACCTGACCTATATACAGTAAAACCCCGCAAATCCTAACTAATTGGGGGGACAGCCTGTTCGGATTCCGAAAAGGTCGGATTATCCGAAAGTTAGCCTAACTAATAATTGAAAGTTTACTTTGTCGTTGATTTTGAGTCGCTGTGCCTGTCTCTCTCCCTCTTCCACCCATCTCAGATTGATGTCACTGATGCAGAGCCAGTGTCATGATTTGTGCTTAGTCGTTAACTCCATGGCTTGATTTCTAATTTGAATAAGCTCCATTTTTCCCAGTTCCCCTATACAAGATGGATCAGAAAACTAAGAAGAAAGTGTAATTACAGAATGGATTGAAGCTGACGACAAAGGGAGCGAAGAATTTACGGATGAATACATTGTAGACTTGGTTCAACCTCAAGGCAACCCTAATGACTAATGAAGATGAAGAAAGCGAGGAAGAAGTTTCCCTGTCATATTGAGTGTCACACGCAGATGCCACTAAAGCTCTGGGTGTGGCTCTACGTTACGTGGAGCATAACTCTGCTGCATTACCAGTAGATGTAATGTTTATGTGTAAATAGAATTAGAATTAAACAATGGTTTCGAATTCACCTGTATAAGTTGCAAGTTGGGAGGGTCAGGTAGTAAAAAAGTTACGAATTGGCCGGTGTACATTTTGATTTGAAAAAGTTTGTCATTAAGAGTTACGTGTTGGCCCGTGTCCATTGGAAGAAGGAGAATGTCACGGTTAAAGAATTTAAGGGATTGGTTTAGATGCAGTTCTATATAACTCTTTAGAGCAGAGGTGGATAGATTAAAGATAGTGATGATGATATCCAACCTCCGATTAGGAGACGGCACTTGAAGAAGAAGAAGATATTAGATTTTACTGATTATGCCGCCCCCTTGTGATGCCGCCTGATGCGGCTGCCTCACCGCATCATAGAACGGCACGGCCCTGAAAATTACAGTCTTTTCGTTTAAGTCGCTACAGGTAAAAATAAGTAATTAAATATCTTATATCAGATAGAGTATTCATTTTTAGTAGATGAACAAAGGTTTAAAATGGCAGTTTTTGAATTTTGGTACGATTATTTGTTGCTTCGGAAGTTGCAAAAATAAACTTAAGACTGATATTACATGAAAAATTGGGTCAAACAGTCCATGTTCAGTCCAGATATAACAAAAAATTTCAAGGTGATTCGTCAATTAGTTTACATTTTATTCAATTTGTTTAATAAAAAATCCTTTTCTTTGCAATGATAAAGCATGCTTCATAAAATAATAATGATACAGCAATTTTGTGGAAACTACATGAAAGAAGAATACTTATGTTTTCAAAGTTTTTAAAAAAATAATAAAAACTCATTTTTATCATTCCGAAAATATTTTAGTAAAGTAGAGTCATTTTTGGCTTATAAACAATTTGAATAACTTTGTTAGTATTGACTGCAAACTAAATTAATCGACTAAGGGATGGAAAAAACCTACCGGTTATAACCTAAACCCAGTTTTTTAATTCGAAACAACCGGTTTTACCGGTTGTTTTTTTGTCCCGGTTATAACCGGTTTTTTTCTTTTTAAAGTAATAACCATTGAAAAACCGAATAAGTTGCCTGTGGAAAAAAATTAATTTAGAGAAAAATGAAGAAATTTCTATATATTTTCGATCTTAATCATATAATATTATAAATAATAAATGCGAAGTAATTAACCCAAACAACCATAATTCAACTTTTATTTACTAATAGAGAACTGGACGAAAGTGTCACATCAGCTTTTATGAAACAATTTTGAGAATAGTTATTTAGATTAATAAATGTTTCAAAGACTGGTGAAATGGTGCATGTGATGATAATATTTACATAAAAGTATGTGATCTGCTTGAAATCGATATTCCAACCATCATCAGCTAAAAAATTGTTTATACTTGAGTACTTGAGACTTAAGACTCCTGTATAATGTGAATACCGAAATACGATTAGGAATCTCCATTATGTAATTTTTAAACAATAAATAATTCTTACGAAATAAATAGGTATTATACAAACGTATTAAAAAATATTACCTACTGAAATTTTTTGATGGCAATAGAGAAGTAAATACTGAATTGGTTTATCGAATTTATTTTGTAAAATACCCATAAGTCATTTGGACATTTTTTAAAACTTGATAGATCCAAGGGACATTTTGATAGATCGATAGGATCATCACTTTTGGGAATATCCCAATTATTGACAACGCAATATACGCCGACGCCGTCTACAACGAGCGACGAATCAGAGATTGGGATACTCTGGCCCATTTTTAGGGTAACTTGAAAGCGCCTGGGAAAATTTTTATAGGTTGAATTGGTTGGGGAATTTTTCGGGAGGAAAATTGAGCAAACTAAAGAGCAATATAAATGTAACATTATAACTTATTGAGTATTTGCTTTTGATTAAAAAAAAACCGAAAACCTGTTTTTGGAACAACCGATTTTTTGACCGGTTATAACCGCCAGGTTAAACCGTAAGTTAAAAAAAACCGGTATAACCAAAAACCGGTTTTTTGTTCAACAAGCGCCATCCCTAGACTTTAGGATTTAAAAAGCTGGTACTTTTACATTATTATTATATTATCGGTTTATAACGTTCTTCGTCTTCCGATACCCGTTCGCCATTCCTCTCTGTCCGTACATTGATCTACTTGCAGACCTCTTTCATCCATGGCTTTGTTTATTCCTGCCTGCCAACTTGTCCTCGGTCTACCTCATCTTCTTCTATCTTGCAGTTTCCATTTTTGCCCTTGTTTTGGGATTCTGTCTTCATGCATTCTTTATACGTGACCAAACCATCGTAGTTGTATTTCGTTGGTTTCGTCATTTATTGTATGTGTGACCTTCATTATTTCTCGTATCCGTTCATTGGTGACATGTTCTCTTCTTGATCTTCCTGCAGCCCTTCTCCAGAAATCCATTTCGGTGACCTCTAACATTCGTTTTGATTTTTCCTTCATATGCCATACTTCGCAGCTGTATGTTATAATTAGGGAGCGGATTTATATGCGATCAATTTTGATAAAATATGCGCATACATATGCTGTAAAAAATTACGAAATATGCGCAAGATATGCACAAAAATTCAAAAAAAGGACTACCTAGTGGGTTTTATAAATTTCAAATAAAACATTATTGTTTATATATACGCAATTTATTCACCTTTTTTACAAAAACTGATTCAATAATGAAATAGGTATGTACCTATTAGAATTAACTACAATGTGTTTTCCAAATTATTTAGGAAGGAAATACGAATTTCTTTGATCTGATAAATATTTTTATAACTTGAAAGACTCCTTTCAACATCAGTAGAGATAATTGGAGCGTATTTAAAATAGCTTGTTAAACCCGAAAATTCTACACCAAAAACAATTTCAAAATTTCCGTTAAAAAATAAGTAAATGCCCCTCAAAGTTTTAAAGCCGTTATTTTTTCTGGAACAAATACTAAAACTTTTTTCTACAAACGTGTTAAAAATGCAACTTTTAGCACGCCATAGGAGCGTTAAAAATTTTACTTTAAAGCACTAGTGCTTTAAAATTTTTAAGGCACTACAGTTAAAATTAAAATGTCAAATTTTGAAAGCAAACGTCAAAATATTTTTTATATTTCAATTATAAACATTAATATTAACAGTACAACTTGCGCAATTAGAAAAAGGTTTTTTAGAAGGTTTTTTAAAATTTAATTTAAACTGTATTATGGCATTTTTAACACGTTTGTAGAAAAAAACTATTAAAATTTGTTAGAATATACAACAATGAAAGTAAATGTTATTCTATAGTTGTTATGATTTACGTATTGACAGTATAGGCAATTTTGATGTAATGTCAAGAAAAATATAAAAATGGAATGTCAGTCAAGTTCAAGTAAAAGTTTTTGTAGGTATTGTCCTGTAATTGAGAATGAATAAATTTTAAGGCACTCATGTGAATTGCAGAATTCGCTTCGCTCATTCTGCAAACCTTCACATGCGTGCCTTAAAATTTTATTTTTAACACTTATATCATAAAATAAGTAACTATTAACTACTAAATTCTCTAAATAGGATATTTAAAACTTAAAAAATTAAATAAAATCCAAATTTCCCAGTAAACCATCCTTAAAATCATTTGATGACGGCGTACTAGTGCACTTTGTGGGGAAAGATCGGGTATTTTCTAAAAAACACCGAAAAGGCAGTGAATGCGCCCCTTTCAGGTAGTTCTCGAAAAGATACGACCGCATGTGCGGTGAAACAATTGTGTCGAATTAAAAATTTTTAGAATTTATTTGTTTTTAGACAATTATGTTTTTAAATAGACACATAATATGCATGTTTTTTTAAAATATGCAAAATTTGGTAAAGTTCCAAATATGCGAAATATGCAAGCAATATGCAGTTAGCATAAAATCCGCTCCCTAGTTATAATGCTTTTCACTACGGCGTTATAGATCTTTTTCTTGTTTTGGTTGTTTACCTGCTTGTCCCAGAGTACTGAGTTTAGGAGCCTAATTGCTTTCCTGCCCTGAGTGTTTCGTTCTTTAACGGCTCCGTCTAGTGTTCCATCATTCGTGATTTTCATATTCATACCCAGGTATTTATATTCGTTACATTTACTGATTGTTTCTCCTCCTTCTATAGTCGAGGAAATGAAGCATTTTGACTCGCAATTTTTTCGTCCAGCATGGATTTACTTGAAATTTTCACAGAAGGTAGGGCGTAGGGAATAGGCCAAGGATCATTTTCTATATCATGCCGCTGTACGCTAAAAGCTTGGGGTGGTTGCCACCCCATCTCGGGGACGGGAAATTTTTATTGCATTTTAACCATGTAAATCGATGTAAAAAGTAATTCTAAGAAAGAAATGTTTTTTACATTTTCTTCGTAAAACTAATATTTTTCGAGTTATTCGCGCTTGAAAGTAACAGTTTTTCGACGAAAAAATCGACTTTTTTAGAGGGTTTTTTGAGAATACCTCGAAAAATATGCATTTTATCAAAAAATACTGTAGATATGAAAAATTTATCTTTTAGTAACACAAATTACCCCTGTAGTTATCACATTGTTTTCGATGTGTACTTTTACATAAATGTTAAAAAAAACTTTTACCTTGATTAATTACGGTCAAAGTTAGGCACTTTTTTTTATTTAATTCACAGCTAGTTTCTTTATAACAATTAAGAAACCTAACTAGCGCTATTTTAAAGTTCAAGGTATGTATATAGTTTATGTGTAAAAGTTTGAGTAAACTTGAACAGAGTTGTTAATATATCTTTAAAAATGACGTCCTAACGAAATCGACTCGTGGTCTGTGGAGCGGAATTATTAAAATCCGTGCACTCAAAAAATGAAATTAACTTTTCAAAGATATGTTGCGCTTAATATCTCCGGAGTTTGTTGATGGACTTTTATCATTATTTTTTTAATTTATATATACCTGTAGTTTTGTAGAGTATGTTATGTACACATATACCCACCTAACAATACAAAATGTTATGTATACATATACAAGTATATGTATACATATATAATTTCATAAAAATCGTTCAAGCGGTATCGGAGGATTATGGCAACTAACATTACGACAGGAGAATTTTATAGATGTAAATAAAAGATAACTAATAAAAAATAGGGGTTGGTGGTAGAAAGGTGAAAATTAAGGGTTGTATATATTTTTAATGGTACATAATATAAAATGAAGGTAGACAATTTTCTCCAAAACAATAAAAAAGTGGCAGGGGGCAACCCCCCTTATAACGTATGGGTGTAAATAATAGATTACCACCTATTTTCAGTCCTACAGAATATACGTGTAAAATTTCATAAAAATCGGTCAAGCCGTTTCGGAGGAATATGATAACTAACACTGTTACAGGAGAATTTTATGTACATAGAAGTAACTGTGAATTAAATAAGTAATAAAAGTGGCTAACTTTGCTCGTAATTAACCTAGGCGAAAAGTTTTTTTTTGAAAATTCGTGTAAAAATATCAGCTTTTCAAATCCCAACGCAGATTTAGTCAATATGTTAATATGGTTATTAAAATTGTTTAGAAGCCAAAAATGATTCTACTTTCGTAAAATGTTTTCAGAATGCTAAAAATGACTTCTTATTGATTTTTTAAATAAGTTAAAAATATAAGTATTCTTCTTTCCTGTGGTTTCCAGAGAATTGCTGTATTATTATAATTTTCTGAACAATAACATTGCAAAAAAAGCTCTTTGTGATAAACAAATCGAATAAAATTTAAACTAATTGACAAATCGTCTTGAAATTTATTGTGCATTATGGACTGTTTGACTCAACATTTCATGCAATATCAAAGTCTTAATTTCATTTTTATAACAATTTTTTATAAGTTATAACAATTTTTTTATTTTCGAAATTTAGTTTTATTTTGCAATTTCCGAAGTAACAAATAATCGGATCAAAATTTAAAAAATTTTAAACCTTTGCTTATCTACTAAAAGGTGAATAATGTAAATAAGATATTTAATTACCTTATTTTTACCTGTAGCGATTTAAACGAAAAACTGTCATATTTGACCCTTATTTGTTAATTACTAAAATTCTCGTCCGAACTGTGACGGGCATTGTTGTATTTATAATGTAATAGGTATAACTCCAAAAAACCCATTTGCAACCTGGTTGGTCAAGTGTCCCGACAAAAACCTTATTTTTCTGGACTATTGCAACTAAGAGAAGAAAGAAAGAAACTTAAAAAAAAATGCTACAAAAAGAAGCAACCGAAGAAGGAAAAAGCAGTAGAAAGGAAATACAAAGAAAAAATATAGCGGTTAAAAAGCAAGCCAGGAAAGACAAAAGATACTATGTATATGATATGGTAAAAATGTCAGAAAAAGCTGCGCAAGAAAACGACCTGAAGATACAGTACAATATCATCCGAAATTTGACAGGGAAAACACTAAACAGTAATAAACAAATCAAAGATAAACAAGGAAATATAATTAAATCAGAACATAAAATAATACAAAGATGAAAACAACACTGCGAGGAAATATACTCCAAACACCAGATATAGACGAAGATAACGTAATACAGGAAATAAACATTAGAACAATTGAAATTACGAAAGAAGAAATACAAAACACACTGAATCAACTAAAAAAATGGCAAAGCCGCTGAAAGCGACAACCTACCGATAAATTTAATAAAGGCGGGCGCAAACAAATTAGTAGAAATGTTACACAAACTCAAGATATGGGCCGACCAGGAGCTCCCTAAGAAATGGAACGAGGGTGTAACCATTAAGATACCAAAAAAGGGCGATTTAAATAAATGCGAGAATTGGCGAGCAATAACACTGCTAAGTGCCACATTCAAAATAATGTCAAATATCATATTGAATAGACTGAAGCCAGAAATAGACAAGAAACTAAGACTAAGAAGCAACCAAGAAGGCTTTCGCGCAAAACGCTCCACTATCGACCACATTTGTACTCTATCTGTACCTCTGTATCTTGTACCTGTACCGCTGTATCTCCTGTACTCTATAATTATCTTGGAACAAGCTAGTGAATGGCAAAAAAATATAAACATAGTGTTTACTTTGACTTTGACTTTGAAAAGGCATTCGATAGTATAAACAGAGAACAAATGTGGAAGATTCTAAAACTATATGGACTACCGATAAAAATACATCAACTTAATCAGACTATTTGACAAGAAATATACAGCCAGACTAGAACATGCGGGAAAAATGGTAGTAGATGTAGTTATACAAAGCGGAGTTAAGCAAGGATGTGTGCTATCCCCGACATTATTTCTAATAATAACGGACTGGATCAAGCAGAAAGTAAGCAATAATAAAACAGGTATTAGATTGAAATTGCATGACTAGTTGGAGGATTTGTAGTTCCCAGATGACATTTTTATTAGAAATAGTAGATAATAAAAGGTACAAATAATAGTAAACAAACTATTTATTTTAACCGAACCGTATTATAATAATATACAAACAAAGAAATTAAGATGTGTCTTCTACAACGTATACTACCAGACTACTTATCGAACGCAGAACTAACACTAACATACAGTTCTGGAATTCACATCCCTTGTAACATGTGCAATCTTAGGTAAGAGTTTATCGCCCTAATGCATTCGGAGAATTGGCCCAGCCATGAAGAGAGACCCCACATGTGTATTCTAACACTTAACAAAAATAATAAAGTTGAATTCCAACATCCCCTCGCAACTAAAATTATTTTTGAATTAGTCAAACAGACCCCCTTTACTACTTAAGTACTCTAACTTAACCCTATTCAGCGGTTTAGTCAACATATCGGCTATCATATCCTCGGTAGGACAATACATAAAGTTAACAACCCCTTTTTCTATATAACTAATTCCGGCTCTAAACCCACAAATTCGTTTATAACCTGTTTTAACCAAATTGCTTCCTGGCATCCTTCAGCCAATCCTATGTACTCTGCTTCAGTTGATGATAGAGACACGCAATTCTGTTTTCTACATCCCCAATTTATAGGCGAACCCCGTAATAAAAATATATACCCGCTATTTGATTTTCCGTTCCCCTTGTCTTCTGCCCGGTCAGCGTCTGCATAGCCGTATAATGCACTATCTGTCCCTTCTTGTCCTAAAATAAGCTTTTTATATTTACTTTTCTTTAAATATCTTAACACCCTCTTTGCTTCGTTCCAATCTACTTCATTTGGATTTTTATTCTGTTGGCTTAGTATGGTGACGCTTGCCAATATATCCGGTCTAGTATTTACCGCAATATATAATAAACCATCAATCAGTTGTTAATATATTTCACTGTTTTTCACCGGCTTTTCTCTGCTAGGCTTATAGTATCCAACATCCAGCGGTATATTGAACTCTTTTCCATCTTTCATCATAAACTTGTTCAGCAATTTGTCAATATAACTGGCCTGATTTAAACTACATATCCCTTTATCGCACATTTCAATCTTCATACCTAAATAATCTTGTAATAATCCCAAACTCGTTATTTCAAAATTATATTTTAGATTCTCTTCAAATGTATCAATTACCTGTGTATCCTTTGCTGCTATTAAAATGTCATCCACGTATATAAGTACGTAAACCCTTTCATTATTTATTACCTTGATATATAAACATGTATCAATATTGCTTTTACAAAAATTCTCTTTAGATAAAACTTCATCAAGCTTTTGTTCCAAGTTCTGGCAGATTGTTTCAAAACATATAAACTTTTATTTAATTTGCAAACACAACTTGTATCCTTTTCTTCAAATCCCTCAGGCTGTTTCATAAAAATTTCTTCTGACAGTTCTCCATTTAGAAAGGCTGTTTTTGCATCTATATGCCTTACTATGAGATTTTTTCTCCATGCCTCTGTTAATAAACTTCGAAGAGTAGCTTGCCGCGCAACCGGAGCGAACACTTCATCGTAGTCTACGCCGAATTTTTGGCTAAAACCCCTTGCTACCAGCCGTGCTTTGTACTTCTTCGAGCTTTGATCTTCGCCTGTTTTTAACTTGAATACCCATTTACATGAGACTATATTCTTTCCCTTTGGTGCTTGTATTAAATCCCAAGTTTTATTTTTCCTTAATGACGTGATTTCCTCTTCCATAGCTTGCTTCCATTTTTCAATATCACTTCTTTTAAGCGCTTCTTTGTATTCTAACACTTAACAAAAATAATAAAGTTGAATTCCAACAATTTTTCCCCTAACCGAACATAGCAGCCATAAGCAAAAGAAGCTTGCAAAATACTCCAGGGTAATGGGCCTGAAGATAAAGAAAAAAAAAAAACAAAACTTAAAAAACAGCAACCAAGAAACTAAAATTAAAATACAAGGAAGACAAATACAGGAGGTAGATAACTTTACATATTATCTGGGATCAACCATGGAAAAAAAGGCGCTAGTAGATCAGATGTAGAAAAAAGGATAGTAAAGGCACAATATGCACTCATTATATATTCATAATGCATTAAGGAAAATCTGGAACACACGCGATATATCAGAATTAACCAAAATCAAAATATTTACAGGAAGAGACAGGAAGAAACAACTAGCAAAAAATTAAAAACCTTTATAAATAAATCGTTGAGGAAAATCCTAAAAATATACTGGCCAGATAAAATAAAAAACATAGATCTACGGAGAAGAACAAAACAAGAGAAAATAACAGTCACGATTAAAAATAGGAAATGGAAATGAATTACACGGACTCTGAGGAAGGATCGAAATAATATAACCAAACAAGCACTCGAATACCAACCAGACGAAAGAAGAAGAAGAGGAAGACCTGATAATAGCTGGAGAAGAACTGTAATAAGAGATCATGAAAGAATTGTCCTGAGATGGAGAGAAGTCAAACAGAGAGCGAGAAACAGAGAGCAATGGAAAATACTTGTATAGCAAATTTCGAAAGAATAAAACAGATAAGGATGCGCTGGGAAGGGATTACAGGAAGAGAGAGAGAGAGAGAGAGAGAGAGAGAGAGAGAGAGAGAGAGAGAGAGAGAGAGAAACAGTACCGGTTATTATCAAAATAAAATTTAATAATATACCTAACCTAACTTATCGAAAGGCTCATTAAACAATTATTAACTTTAAAAAATAAAAATTTGTCAAGGGTATATAGTGGTATTGTTAAGTATATTACAATATAACTTATTCCATCGAAATCTTCCGAAATCCATAATCTTCTTCCATCGAAATAAAATAGAAATTCTAAAAGTTTAGAAAATACATCATTCATAACTACACCCAAGAAATAAGTTTTTCTAACCTGATTTAAGAGTATAAAAAAACGAAAACAAACAATTTACAGCAAATCCTTATCGTATATCCGAGCAAAACCACCTAATTGGCAAAAGTTATAAATAGAATTTGTCTGGGTTCTACAACTAAATTTGCACTTAAACACGACCAAGGTTAAATATTTTACTTGATATTATAAGTACGCTGTTGCCAGTATAACGGATGCCAAAGCGAGCGCTAACTGTATGAAATTATTCTTGTTAATATACACGCTGTATATTGATCGGAAGTCACGAAGAGTCAAAACTATACAGAAGCCACGAGGGACGCAAATACAATATATATATATATATATATATATATATATATATATATATATATATATATATATATATATATATATATATATATATATATACATCTTTATATCATACCTGAACCATCTGGAAAACCGTACAATCCTGAACCTCAATTATCTAGAGTATTTATAGTTGCCCACGGCACGATTATATTCATTAATTCTAGCGGGGATTTCAAAAATGTATATATACAAAAGAAATTTTTAATATTTTTAAAGATATATAAATAGGGATTTTACATATTATTGACATAATCCTGATCCCCTTGTTATTTCAGTCAATTCTGAACCCAAACATATGTGTATATATACAAACCTGAGCCTAATAGATGTTGCCAGTTTTAAGTGAAATGGGATTCTTAGGGAAATTTTCGTATGGCTTAAGTAAGTAGTCAAAATAAAAATTAACAAAAGAAATGCAAGAATTATCTTTTACATATGCATAAGTTTACACCTTTTTGGATAGTTACAATTTATCTAGTAAATTATTTGTATTGTTCATGAAGTGAACAAATAGACAAACCCCTCTGTTTATTTATTTTCCGGAGAATAATAAATTGAATAAAACTTAGTGTCTTATAATGGTGGTCCCTGGGATTGGGATCTCAGATTACAAGAACACTCGCCTGTGGAGTAATGACAGCAGTAATTTATTTAGTTATTTAGTTAGTTAGTTTATTTTTCAAAATAATAAACATACAGGCTTTAAAAAATTACAAATTATAAATATCTCAAAAAAACAAACTATTAAACTGATTGTAATAAAATATTATATATAAGAAATTAAAGCAACCTCTTTTATCAAACAAAATGATAAACTCGTTGGCGTAAGTTTTGATTGTATCTCAACAACAACAAATGTTTAAAAATGCAAAAAAATGAAATACATAGTGGATTGCACAGTAACGTTATATAGTATTTAAAAATAATACCTAATATAAAACTCATTAGTTAAAAAAAGGGTTTTAAACAGTAACAAACTTGTCGGCGAAGGTATCACATTACTGCAAAAGATCCGTCCCACATAATGAATATTATAAAGAAGGCGAACCCATCATAATATTGCAAAACGATATTATGTGCCACCGAATTAACAGCAATGGCAGCATCATATTACTATAAACTATAGATTCCAGGTTCCAGTTCTTATTATAAAGAAATGAATGTCAAAAATATGACGTACCTATGTTGACAGCAATTTATGCAGATTAACAAAAAAGGAATAAATCAGGAAAGTTTTCGGTACAATAATTTATTATCAAAAGTAGGTACATTTGTACATTACTTGATTTTATTATTGATTATAGCTTAAGTAATGGCAATTTCAATTGCCTGCAAGCGTAAGAATAATGTGATACAGATCAAAAATAAAACAATAATGTCTTTCAAAATAGTGAAAAAAAAATTAAACATCAACTAAAAAATATTTGAAAAATAGTGTTTAATATTTAATGTTTTCCTTTGTACATATATTATAAACGACAGCTTTGATACTTGTGCATTTTCTTTCTTTAAATACCTCGAGACTCCAATAAGTTGATGCACTTCTACCTCAACGGGAGGCTTTCTGTTTTTAATATGGTCGGAAAAATATTCTGCGATAATGCTTTTTTGTTGCTTTCTCCATGGTTGTCTCCTATCAATAAAGATTTTCTTTTTTAAATGGCCCTTTTTTTTGGTGGTTCTTTATTATTATCTAAGTTAGCTGAAGTAGATGGAATCTGGTAATCGGCGTTTAGATTATCATCCAATATATATTTTCCATTTCTTCACCTTGCGCGTCAGAGAGAGGAGGTAAGTTAATGTCAATTTCGTCTAAAGTTTTACCTTTGTATTTTTCAGCTCCTTCCATCATTAAAAGTAAAAGTTTAGAAATTTTAGCAGTTTGATATACTTTTTCAGACAAACGATAATAATTGCAATGCGTTTGTAATGTGTGTCCCATGAATTTGCTTAATTGCTCCATATCATTATTGTAAAATTGGAGAAGTTGAGTAATGGTGGCCAAATGCTTTCAAAGTATTGTTGCTGTTATACTCGCACTGACATTTCTTGGCATATTTATGAATAATTTTAGTTCCATCAACAAATCCTCTTCCAGTGGTGTGAAATACAAAGTCACTTTCAATTACAAAGCTATTTCTACAGTGTAAAATATAATCGAAATGCATTTTCATTGATAGTGATAACAACATGGTTACTCCTCTTCCACGCTTACCTCCTATAACTAAACGACTGTAAGTTTTTAATAAATATTTTTCAGCTTGAGTTAAACATTTTTCGAATTCGGAGCATTTTCACCCCCTAAATTAATACATTTAAACGTTTGGATCTTTAGCTGAGTCATCTCTGCTGGTCTTCGTCTGTTAAGAAGAATGACTTGCGCATACAGTGTGTCTTTTAATGAATTATAGGTCTTAAAATCATACTCATCTGATTTCAATTTGTCAAATAATTCTTCTGCAGTTGTTTGCAAAAAAATGTTAAGTTTCTTGAGGTCGTTAGTAAGCGGCAGAAGTTCTTCCTTGTTTCATTTATTCTGATTGAAGTTGGTACATGCTTGTGCAGAAACTTCATTGCACCATTGGGATTCTATAAGATTTTTCAATATTTTAAGGTCTTTTCTCTCATCGCTTGTGTCCTCAATCTGAACAAGATTAATATCTGCTAAGTAGCAAGATTTTTTTTATAAGTGTCCCAAAATTTATGGCCAACGTTGGTGACTCATAATTTTCTGTTTCTGGATTATATTTTGCCAGTTTATTAACTCCAAAAATTATTAGTTGAAAATGCTTTAGGCGAGGAATACCTATAAGTTTCTTAATCTCTGGATTTTGTAGTCTTGCAAAGTGTAAGAGTTTTTCAAGTCTTCGCATATTCTTTCTTACCAAATCCATATTGCCTTTACTTTGACGGCCTTTTATGTACAAATATGTATACTGACAAATTAAGGGATCTTTTTTGGCAATAATATTTATGTCATCTGCGTGCATCCTGAATTTTTTTTTGATTTTAATAAATCGTCATGTTTAAGAAAATGGTGTAGAAACAAAGTAGTTTGTCCGTCGCTTTGGGACGTTTGTCTTCTATTATTATCCTTATCATAATTATTAGACGGACAAATTTTGGTATGCTTAAGTAAACATTTTTTATTATAGTATCCCAAACAATACTTGCACGGTAGATATATATCTGCACTTGACGACTTATCAGTAAGGTTTGTCCTTTAACAGGTCTTAATGCGGCGTCTGCCCGATTTCTGATAAAATTTCCCTTCTTAAGTTTGATAAAGCCAATCGTCTCTCTTTCAAATTAACTTTATGACATAATATTTTAACTACCTCAATTTCTTCTGAGTGCCATTTAGAAATATGTCTAGCAAAATGAGATTGTACATCCTTTTCGCAATAGAAGCAAAAATCCCTTGGATCTTTGTAATTTTTCCTCAACGTTTTTTCAACAAGTGGCTAAAAAAATGTACAATGAATCGAACACGTTAAAAGAAATAGGAAAGATTTAAGTAAAGTAACATTAAAAAAATAATCATAATTGATTTTAACTTATTAGACACAGAATCTTGTGACCAAGTTATTTCGTCATTTACGACTTGTCATATAGGCTTTTTATACATGCAGCTGAGTTTGGTTTGTTTTGTTGGACACAAAAAACCGTCTTACGAGCCGTAAACGACAAAACAATCTTACCAGGGTATGTCATGTCTAATGGATTAAAATCAATTCTGCTTCTGTCCTTACGTTATAGGCTTTCTCACAGATTATTAGTTTGACAATTATTGGAGTTTAGGAAAACGTAAAGTACCAAATTGTTTTGGATGCCATATTATACTGCTTATATCGTAATTTAAAGCCATGGAATGGAGCCTCAATGTTAGGCATTTCTCGTAGGAATCGAATTACGAACAGGGAGATAAGACGGAGAAGAGGAGTGACGGATGCCATACTAAAGTGGAACTGGGCTGGACATATAGCTAGAATGTCGGATAACAGATGGACACAGCAAATAATACACTGGAGACCAATACAAGAAGCATATCGAAGTAGAGGTCGTCCGCCAACCAAATGGTCTGAAGAAATAAAACGGATCGACAAAAATTTGATGCAAACAGCACAAAACAGAAATGCATGGAAAATACTGAGGGAGACCTATGTCCAGCAGTGGATAGATCCGGGTTGAATGATGATGATGATCGTAATTTAATTGAGTTATTACCTTCTCTTCTAAAACAAGAGATGATATCCTTTTAGCTACAGAACTGCTGCTTGTCTGTTCACTTTTTTGTTTACTATCAAAATTTAAGAGTTTCTTTATTATTAGGGATTCGTCCTTCTCGCGCTTCTCTCTTTCAACCGGTTTTTCAAATGATATTGAAGAAACGTTATTCCCGTGATCCGCTCTATCAACCACTTCTTCAAATATTAACGAATCGTTCTCACGCTGCTTGCTGTCAACCAATTCTTCACATATATTATGTGGATGGCTCTTTCTTAGTAGAATATTTAAATTTGAGAACTGCAAGAATAGTCTGGGCAGATTATCGGAGAATAAGCAATTTTTGGGAAAAGTTATTTACCAGCAATTTTATTGCTGGAATCGAATCTTATGATCCTATATATTAATAATATAGGTAGGCAAAGTCCACAGACAGTGTGCTACTTTTCTATAAACAAAATGGCGCCCGAAAATCGTGTTTTTTCAATCTTTGCACTACAATTCCAAAGATTTTAACTTTACACCAAAAACACCCAAATAAAAATTCACCGTAATGAAATTCTGCATAGAGACAGATTTTTCTCGATTTACTTCGACGAAATTTTTTTTCGGAAAATGCTGGTTTTTTTCAACAAAATTTTTAATTTCAACTAAAATTTTAGGTTAGTAATTATTTATCAATAAATAGATCTATCTACCAAAAGAGCTTTTACAGTTTAGCAACAATTAAATTGTTAATTAAAAATTTAGGGTCGCCATAATAACCACAGTAATTATGATGCATAAGAATAACTATGATTTTTGTATAAAATGGCACTATACCTATCTAATGTACTTTACAGAATTGAAATTGGACTATTTGAGCGGCCTTAGGAATATTTTAAAATTATAAACAATTTTTTGCCTTAAAAACAAATATAATATCTCGGAAAATATTAAATTAAATTAAATTATGAAAACGGTCTTGGGAAGAAAGCGGCAGGACGCTTCTTTTAAAAGAAAAACTATTTAATTGCGATGAGTGGTTCCTGAGATACAACCGGTCAAAGTTGACCGGCATGTACGGCGAAGATATACATAATAGGATGGTAATTTTCGAATCATCACCTTTCTATTTCGGTTCTCTTTCTCCGCACAAATTTTCATATCGTCAAAAGACTCATAACATATATTATAATAATAAAAACTATCGGTATTACGAGTGAAAAATACCAAAAATACCAAAATTTCAATAAAACATCAGGTTGGAGAAAATGGAATGTCAACGTTCAAAATCGGTATATGTTAAAAAAAATTGCATTTTCTCGGCTTCCCATGGAGCAATTTTCTTCAATTTTTTTGTTCCCAATTTTGTTCCTTTGACATTAATAAATGTCAAAGTTGTTTTTGTTTTGTTAATAAGATTTAAATTTTCTGTTATGTTTTGTCTAGAAATAAATTTAATATACATTTAATCCTTAAACCATTATTCTCAAAGTGAGAATTTATTTTAATCCCTTCTGTATAACTAAACTTTACCTAACTTACAAACACATATCAACCATCAATTTACAACGTTGTTCTGAAGCTATTTTCTTGTGGCATTTTTACAATTTTAACTATTTAGAATGGGAAATAAGCCACAATATTATTAAAAAAATCCTGAAAGAAACAGACAGTAAAAAGAGAAAAATCAAAGAAGCGGCTCTAATTATGCTAAACGAAACCAATTGTGTCGCAAATTCCTCGGTGGAATGCAGTAGGATGTGGATACCCATACTGAAAGAGGAAGTCAATAGAAAGAAAATACCACAATTAGTAAGTCAATAGTCGAGTTAGTACATATTGTATATTTTAGTATTACTTATATACCCATGTATTATTGATATTATTTATAATTTAAACAAAATTATAGTAAAGTCAGAATTTGGTATTAATTTTGAGAGTAAATTAAATGTAAGACCAAATACTTACGATGTCGGGATAGTATCACGAGGTTTTTCCTGGTTTTCCCTCGTGATTTACTATGAGATCTCTAACGCGAGAATTTTAATGTCACCGTTGCATGTGGTTGTCTTTTTAAAGACAGATCACATGCTATGATTTTTTGTGACGGATATTCTTGAGTTGGGGTTGATTTCATGTAATCGAATGAACTATCTTTCAGTAAAGTCGTCCCAGGAACGCAACTCATAAATATTGGCAATATCATTTTAAAGTCTTCTACTTTAAAATGTATCATATGTATCTGAATTGCCGATATAAATGAGTCAAATTAAATAAATTATTAGAAGAATTTTTTTACTAAGCAACAACATTTTTGTTTATATTAATAGTATTTTGTATTTTGACAACGGCACCCGATTTGGGCGTCGAAACGTTAATAAAAATCATTTTTTAATAATATTGTGGCTTATTTCCCATTCTAAATAGTTAAAATCAATTTACAACGTCCTTTATTATTCATATTCACTTTTACATCGAGCGCACACAGCGACGTTCCTGAACCAAAACAAACGAATCTTGCAAAGTTGCAAAACTAAAGTATATAATATATATACCTATTAACAAATCTGTCTGGCTAAAAATAGAATTCGCCGAATCTTTAGACAAAATAACGACAAAGCAATGTTGCCACATGGTATGGATCAGGATGGTATTAATTGTGATATATACATAAAGATCATGTATATTCGAGAAATTGTTTCCAGCGCCAAAGTGGCAAATGTCTGAACTAAAAGATACAATGCTGAACCATACTACAAACAGGTTTCTCTCGGATTCCAAGTGACATATTGAATTAAAAGTTAATCAGTTTTGTCCGCTGATGACACCACTAGTTTAAAAAAATTATTTATATTGTAAGTTTAAAAATATATGTCAGTTATAAAAGGAAAACAATCCTGAACCAATATACAGGTTCAGGATGGTTAACGTGGTTCAGGTTTGTGTTTAAGTTTTACTATCGAAGGCTCAGGATTGTACTATAAATGAATGTATATATATATATATATATATATATATATATATATATATATATATATATATATATATATATATATATATATATATATATGTATATGAATTATTTGCAAACAATCTACCTACTTGTTTTGGTAATGAAACCTGTATAGCCTTCCACTTTGAAGGCACTAGATGGCGCCCGGTATTTAAAATAAAATACCTAGAACGCCGAAAACAAGAGGCAATAATTGCTGCTTTCTACTTTAACAAAAGTATGAAAATAATGTGTAAATAATATACGAAATTAATATTCACACCTCCGTCTTTCCTACCATTCGTAGACCGGTTTCTGCATTATTGCGTCATCAGTACGACTTTATAGGAAAGACGAAGATGAGAACATTCCTTTCGTATATCTGAGGCCGCGATGCAGCCAAAAAGTCATTCAAAGACTGGTGCAATCTGAATTATTTGCAAACAATCTACCTACTTGTTTTGGTAATGAAACCTGTATAGCCTTCCACTTTGAAGGCACTAGATGGCGCCCGGTATTTAAAATAAAATACCTAGAACGCCGAAAACAAGAGGCAATAATTGCTGCTTTCTACTTTAACAAAAGTATGAAAATAATGTGTAAATAATATACGAAATTAATATTCACACCTCCGTCTTTCCTACCATTCGTAGACCGGTTTCTGCATTATTGCGTCATCAGTACGACTTTATAGGAAAGACGGCCAAAACAAGTAGGTAGATTGTTTGCAAATAATTCAGATTGCACCAGTCTTTGAATGACTTTTTGGCTGCATCGCGGCCTCAGATATACGAAAGGAATGTTCTCATCTTCGTCTTTCCTATAAAGTCGTACTGATGACGCAATAATGCAGAAACCGGTCTACGAATGGTAGGAAAGACGGAGGTGTGAATATTAATTTCGTATATTATTTACACATTATTTTCATACTTTTGTTAAAGTAGAAAGCAGCAATTATTGCCTCTTGTTTTCGGCGTTCTAGGTATTTTATTTTAAATACCGGGCGCCATCTAGTGCCTTCAAAGTGGAAGGCTATACAGGTTTCATTACCAAAACAAGTAGGTAGATTGTTTGCAAATAATTCAGATTGCACCAGTCTTTGAATGACTTTTTGGCTGCATCGCGGCCTCAGATATACGAAAGGAATGTTCTCATCTTCGTCTTTCCTATAAAGTCGTACTGATGACGCAATAATGCAGAAACCGGTCTACGAATGGTAGGAAAGACGGAGGTGTGAATATTAATTTCGTATATTATTTACACATTATTTTCATACTTTTGTTAAAGTAGAAAGCAGCAATTATTGCCTCTTGTTTTCGGCGTTCTAGGTATTTTATTTTAAATACCGGGCGCCATCTAGTGCCTTCAAAGTGGAAGGCTATACAGGTTTCATTACCAAAACAAGTAGGTAGATTGTTTGCAAATAATTCAGATTGCACCAGTCTTTGAATGACTTTTTGGCTGCATCGCGGCCTCAGATATACGAAAGGAATGTTTTCATCTTCGTCTTTCCTATAAAGTCGTACTGATGACGCAATAATGCAGAAACCGGTCTACGAATGGTAGGAAAGACGGAGGTGTGAATATTAATTTCGTATATTATTTACACATTATTTTCATACTTTTGTTAAAGTAGAAAGCAGCAATTATTGCCTCTTGTTTTCGGCGTTCTAGGTATTTTATTTTAAATACCGGGCGCCATCTAGTGCCTTCAAAGTGGAAGGCTATACAGGTTTCATTACCAAAACAAGTAGGTAGATTGTTTGCAAATAATTCAGATTGCACCAGTCTTTGAATGACTTTTTGGCTGCATCGCGGCCTCAGATATACGAAAGGAATGTTCTCATCTTCGTCTTTCCTATAAAGTCGTACTGATGACGCAATAATGCAGAAACCGGTCTACGAATGGTAGGAAAGACGAAGGTGTGAATATTAATTTCGTATATTATTTACACATTATTTTCATACTTTTGTTAAAGTAGAAAGCAGCAATTATTGCCTCTTGTTTTCGGCGTTCTAGGTATTTTATTTTAAATACCGGGCGCCATCTAGTGCCTTCAAAGTGGAAGGCTATACAGGTTTCATTACCAAAACAAGTAGGTAGATTGTTTGCAAATAATTCAGATTGCACCAGTCTTTGAATGACTTTTTGGCTGCATCGCGGCCTCAGATATACGAAAGGAATGTTCTCATCTTCGTCTTTCCTATAAAGTCGTACTGATGACGCAATAATGCAGAAACCGGTCTACGAATGGTAGGAAAGACGGAGGTGTGAATATTAATTTCGTATATTATTTACACATTATTTTCATACTTTTGTTAAAGTAGAAAGCAGCAATTATTGCCTCTTGTTTTCGGCGTTCTAGGTATTTTATTTTAAATACCGGGCGCCATCTAGTGCCTTCAAAGTGGAAGGCTATACAGGTTTCATTACCAAAACAAGTAGGTAGATTGTTTGCAAATAATTCAGATTGCACCAGTCTTTGAATGACTTTTTGGCTGCATCGCGGCCTCAGATATACGAAAGGAATGTTCTCATCTTCGTCTTTCCTATAAAGTCGTACTGATGACGCAATAATGCAGAAACCGGTCTACGAATGGTAGGAAAGACGGAGGTGTGAATATTAATTTCGTATATTATTTACATATATATATATATATATATATATATATATATATATATATATATATATATATATATATATACATACATATATATATACATCGCCGAAGCGATGACGGTAGCGATGACGGTCGCGATGACGGTCGCAATGACGGTCGCGAATTCAATGCTTTTACCCCATCCAAATAGTGCGATGACGGTCGCGAATTCAATGCTTTTACCCCATCCAAAAAAAGCACAACGCCCCTAAAGAAGTTTTCATTTAAAAATGTGTTGAAGCAAAACTTATCAGGATTAACCTTTCAAAACTGTTCAAAAATAACTGTTAATTAGAATTTTAAATAAATAACGTATATAAATGTTAAGAATATTAAATACCTACATACTTGTATATGTATTCTGGGTATTACTTGGTTACCTATTCGAGCATTCCTTGGGTCCTTTATTGTTCAACCTGATTATGGACGAAATAATAAAAAAGTAGGAACTAAAAAAGGATACCAAATGGGAGAAAAACAACTTAAAATAATCTGCTATGCGGACGATGCAATACTAATCTCTCAAATGAAGATGATTTACAACGTATGCTGTATGCTGCACCAATTCAACATAATCGCCAGAAAATTTAACATGTTAATTTCCTCAAAAAGACAAAATGCATGGTTATAACAGCAGATCCAATAAGATGTAAATGGAGCTGGAAGGTCAGATAATAGAACAAGTGATGGAGTTTAAATATCCAGGCATCACACTATCTAGCTACGGAAGGCTCGAAACAGAAGTGGAAGATCAAGGGAATAGAGCAAACAGAGCCGCAGGTTGCCTGAATGACACAATATGGAGAAATAAAAATATGGGAAAAGAAATGAAAGGCAGAATTTACAAAACAGTCATCAGACCAATAATGACATACGCGGCAGAAACACGACCCGACACAGAGAGGACAAACAGATTGCTCGAAATAGCGGAGATGAAAACCCCTTCGAAAAATCGATGGTAAGACTCTATGGGACAGAGCTAGAAGTACAGATATACGACGGAGATGCAAGGTGGATAACATTAATAACTGGGTAAGAAACAGCATAGGCGTAACCAGGATGATCCTAAGTGGGGGTTACAACTACTGGAAAGGGGGGGTTACAACAACTTCTGCGCTCGTGAGAAATATGTCTTTTTTCTCACTTGTACAATATACTATTGTTTTCATGAAGTTGGCCAGGTGAACTACGCAACAAACTTAAAGGCGGTAATGTTTCAATTATTAGTTTTGCTGGATAAGCATTATGCTGAAGACTGGAAAATTACCAGAGCTAGAATTCTACAATCACATCCTAAAGCAAACTGCTGTAACTACAATAAGAAGTGAAGGTGACCAAGTTTGTATGAAAATGAAAACTACACTAAAATCATTTAATTTTTTACTTTTTATTTCTTAGTTTTTTTAAGAAAAGATACTTGAAACTGAATTTTGTTATTTGAAAACCTTATTTTAATGTTTGCAACACGTTATTTACTGTTTAGTTAACAAACTTTTCATTTAAAAAAACTTTAATGAGTTTCAGTCATTAATTTTATTTGCAAAACTCTCTCATTGTGAAAAACAAAAAATTTCTTTTCAAAAACTGTTATAGATTTAAGTTTACGATCAGCATTACTTATGATTAATTAATTTATTGTATTGGCTAAAAAATATAATAATTCGAAAATATTGTTTACATGAAAGCTGCAATGTTTTTTGTTTCTCCTTAAAAGTAAATCAAATTAAAAGTAAATAGCAAAGAGAGGGTTTTGCATATAACGGCCTCTAAATAGTCCTTTTTAATATACCTTATTGTTTCAATAAATGAAATGATTACCTTGAGAAATTCTGGTGTAAGGTGTTCTCCAGTAAGAAGATTAACTTCTTTCTCGTTAAGTTTTAAATCTAGAGCCATGGCACATAGAATTACCGACCTTACAGCAGGACTAGCTTCGAGCATGTACAAAGTTGGAGCCATCTTCAACGGATGTTTAAGTTCAGAACGAGCACAATATCTCAGAAAATACTATTTGTGTAGTACATATTATTTTTTCTTAGTACACGATAACAGCAGATGTATTGATAGTGCGGCAGATTCGTGCAAATATTATAAGAATTGTGCGTTTAATGATAGAAGCATATAATTTGGACCATATATACTACATATATAGTAGGAAAAATGAAAGAATACCCATGAGCGATCATGTTAAACACATCTTTTCTATATTCCAGAAAGTAATAAACCAGTACCAGTATTATAAGAACAGTTTATATAATTATTACATGCACTTGCGCTGGCCAAATTTTTTTTGTGACACGGTGACAGGAAAATACAGCGTATTTTATATGTTCGTTCATGGGTAGTCTTTCATTTTTTCTACTATATAAAGGTTCAAATTTAAAAAGGAGGCCATCTCAGATTTTACCTTTTACAAAAACGGTGGGGATTCAAAATGGCGACTATACATATGTGATTAATAGCACGATAACTTTTGAACGAGACTTCAGATTTCATCCAAATTTGGTATATAGGTTCTTTTTTTATGTATAAGATCGAGGTCTTGAACCGGAAGAATCGGTTTACCAGAAGTTGTGTTTTTCCTGGTTTTTATGTAAAAATATGTTTTTTTTTCAATCACTTCACCGTGTATATATTAATTTTTCAAATAGTTAATACGGCCATTACAAAGAGCGTAAAAATATTTTTAGGAAATATTTTTAACTTTTTACTTATGTTAATTATTATTCATTAAGTGCAAAACGTATCTTCACATGTACCTATATGCGGCAGATTCGTGCAAATATTATAAGAATTATTGTGCATTTAATGGTAGAAGCATATAATTTGGACCACATATACTACACATATATGGAGGTTCAAATTTAGATACGAGGCCATCTCAGTTTTTGTTCCTTTTACAAAAATGGCGGGCATTCAAAATGGCGACTATACATATGTAACTAATAGCACGATAACTTTTGAACGAGATGTCAGATTTCAACCAAATTTGGTATATAGGTTCTTTTTTTGATGAATAATATCGAGGTCTTGAACCGGAAGAATCGGTTTACCAGAATTTGTGTTTTTACTGTATTTTTTATGTAAAAATATGTTGTTTCTTTTTCAATTCTTTCACCCTGTATATATTAATTTTTCAAAAAGTGATACCGGCGTTGAAAAGAGCGTAAAAATATTTTTTAGGAAATATTTTGAACTCTTTAGTTACATTAATTACCATTTAATACATGAATAACGTATCTTCACATGTAGGTACCTATGTGCGGCAGATTCGTGCAAATAATAATATAAGAATTATTGTGCATTTAATGGTAGAAGCATATAATTTGGACCACACATACTACACATACAAAGATTCAAATTTAGATATGAGGCCATCTCAGATTTAGTCTTTTACAAAAATGACGGGCATTCAAAATTAATCTGCCGCCCATGGGTACATGTGAACATACGTTATGTATTTATTAAATGGTAATTAACACAACTGGGGTTTAAAATATTTCCTAAAAAATATACTTACTGGCGTTAATGGCGTTATTACCTTTTTGAAAAATTTATATATACAGGGTGAAAAAATTGAAAAAAAACAACATATTATTACATAAAAAAAACAGTAAAAACACAAATTCTGGTAAACCGATTATTCCGGTTCAAGACCTCGATATTACTCATCAAAACAAGAACCTATATACCAAATTTGGTTGAAATCTGACGTTTCGTTCAAAATTTATCGTGCTATTAGTCACATATGTATAGTTGCCATTTTGAATGCCCGCTATTTTTCTAAAAGGAATAAAAACTGAGATGGCCTCCCATCTAAATTTGAACCTTTATATGTGTAGTATATCTGGTCCAAATTATATGCTTCTACCATTAAATTCACAATAATTCTTATAATATTTGCACGAATCTGCCGCATATAGGTACATGTGAAGCTGCGTTTTGCATTTATTAAATGGTAATTAACATAACTAAAAGGTTAAAAATATTTCCTAAAAAATATTTTTACGCTCTTTTCAATGGCGGTATTAACTTTTTGAAAAATTAATACATAGAGGGTGAAAGAATTGTAAAAAAACAGCATATTTTTACAACAAAACCAGGAAAAACACAAGTTCTGGTAAACCGATTCTTCCAGTTCAAGACCTCGATCTTATACATCAAAAAAAGAAACTATGTATCAATTTTGGTTGAAATCTGAAGTCTAGTTCAAAAGTTATCGTGCTATTAGTCACAATGTATAGTCGCCATTTTGAATCCCCGCCATTTTTGTAAAGGGCGAAATCTGAGATGGCCTCATATCTAAATTTGAACCTTTATATATGCAGTATATGTATGTGGTTCAAATTATAGGTATACTTTTATCATTAAATGCACAATTGTTTCACATATCGGCTGCACTATGAATGGAATTGTTGGAGAAGAAATTAATCGTATTTTACAAATAATCGGTAATAAATATTGATTTTTTTTGATACGATATTGCCAGTGATTTTCTTTATCTACTAACTATAAATCAAAACTATTTTCTATTTGATGTTGATTACTTTATTACTAGTAGATAGGATGGGAAAAACCTACCGGTTTAAACCTAAAACCGGTTTTTTTACTTCGCAATAACCGGTTTTACCGGTTGTTTTTTTGTCCCGGTTATAACCGGTTATTTCTTTTTAAAGTAAAAACCGGTTATTAGGTTTTTACGGTGATTAGTATTAGGTTTGGTATTGCGTGAAGTCGAGTTCGCTCCGCTTCGTTCAGGTATATTTTAGAAGGGTACGAATTGGCTCCCGCATGAATGCGGGTAGGCTCTCATATAATCGCGGAAACATTAGACATTGTTGCCAAATCGTGTAATATTTATACTGCTTAGGAAATTTACATAGTGATATAGACTTTTTATAGGAAAATTATACTTTTAGACAAATACTTTTAGAGTTTGTTTTAGTTCAACATTGGCATATGTGGCAATTTTAACACAAATTATCGGTGTCGGCCGGTATGCGCTCGACCGTTTTGCGCTCTTACCTGAAATCGGCCGGTTTGCGCTCTACACTTTAATACCCGAAAGTTAAGTTAGGACCGAAGGGTTATGTCTTCCTCCTTTCCCATAGATATTTCTAGGAAGGTACCTGTTTCTAACAAAAAGAGAAAATTTGAAAGAAGTGACAACGCTGGGTGATATTTTCGACATGTTTAGGTAAAATAAATTTTGTCTATGGCAGCCAATTCGGACTCTACCTTTTTTAGTTCAGGTAAAATTCTTACCATTGGGAGCGAACTCGACCCCGTCCTGGTATTATTTTGGATCCCAATCATAATTATTATTCTGAAGTAATTATTCCAAACAAAACCATAATTCAAATTTTATTTTCTTTATAAAATACAGAAGCAAACTGAAAGTGTAATCTCACATCAGCCAGAAACAATTATTAAGTTTTATTATATTTCCTTGAAAAGGTATTTGTAATCATAATATTTACATAAGAAGTGATCTGGTTTAATTAGACGCAAACATCAACTATTTTTCACAATTAACTGTTGACATTGAAAGTGGGTGAATGACTTTTTCTGATTACCAAAAATAATGCTCTGACTATGAATATAGAATTACTGATTACGAATACGAATCTCCAAGAATTTCCCTACGTTTTCAAAACGATAGACTCATACAGGAAGTATTAAATGAGTTAAAATGTACCTATTCTACAAATATACAAACGTGTTAAAAGTAATACATGTTCTTTCGATAGTACTAATTTTGATCATATTGATATCGAGTCGAATGGAGTATCGCAAACTAAAGTGTATTGCAAATGTAACTTTGTAACATATTGGATTTAAAAAAACCGAAAACCGATTTTTCCAAAAACCGTTTTTTTTGGCCGGTTATAACCGCCAGGTTAAACCGTAAGCAAAAAAAACCGGTATAACCGAAAACCGGTGTTTTATCAAAAACCGCCATCTCTACTAGTAGACCAAATAACCGAATCTATTACATCTTTATGTATAACAATGTTACTGCTTTGTTGTGTCAATCAGCGCTGCTCAACAAGTTTTCGGGATAGTGCGGAATATAATAGATGTAGATGATCTTTCTACAGTAATAGAACAGGGAAATAAGGCAAAAATATACCATGTTCGGGACACTTGAGCAGCCAGGTTGTAAATAAGTTTTTTGAGTACTATATACCTAATACATCATAAATACAAAAATGCCCGTCACAGTTTGGACGAGAATTTTAGTTATTAACAAATAAGGGTCAAAGATAGCAGTTTTTTCGTTTAAATCGCTACAGGTAAAAATAGGATAATGAAAATATCAAATATCTTATTTAAAGTATTCACCCTTTGGTAGATAAGCAAAGGTTTAAAATGACAGTTTTTGAATTTTGGTCCGATCATTTGTTGCTTCGGAAATTGCAAAATAAGATTAAAATTTCGAAAATAAAAAATTTGCTAGCTTTTGCGAAAATTACTTCAACACTTTCATATTGCACAAAAAGTTGAATAAAATAGTCCATAATATAACGTACAAAAAATTTTAAGACAATTCGTCAATTATTTTAAATTTTATTAAATCTATTTATCCCAAAGAGCTTTTTTTCGCAATGTTATTGTTCAGAAAATAATAATGATCTAGCAGTTCTGTGGAAATCACATGAAAGAAGAATAGTCATGTTTGCAACGTGTTTAAAAAAAGTCATTAAAAAGTTATTTTTATCACTCCGAAAACATTTTACTAAAGTAGAGTCATTTTTGGCTTATAAACAATTTGAATAACTTTGTTAATATTGACTGTAGGCTAAAACTACAATAGGATTTGAAAATCAAGTATTTTCACATGAATTTTCAAAAAAAACTTTTCGCCTAGGTTAATTACGGTCCAACTTACGGTTAGCCACTGTTCTTATTTAACTGACGGCTACTTTGTTTATAATAATTAAGCAACCTAACTAGGGCTGTTTTGAAGTTACAGCAGTGCCGGATTTACCACTAGGCGCAAGCAAAAGGGGGCCGTGGCGTATTGTCAAAAAAAACTTTTTTGGTAAAAAAATTTTACTAATTGAATTGAAATCGGTAAACAATTTTTCAAATAAGAGAATGTCTATTCTACTAAACACGTGGTACGGTTTTTAGAACGTTTTGACAAGAGTAGCAAAACATTATCTGCTACAGACTTGAATGTGACTTGCAACATACAAATCTCTAAAGGAGTATGCATTGAGTCTGAGAGACAATTTTGATTCCTGTGAAAAAAGAGGAAAAGAGTTGTCTAAAAATGAAGCCTATATTACTTGAAATAAAAAGACGCCCGAAAAGAAAAGCTCTCCCTGGCTAAGACAAAGAAGATAAATCCACTGAACCCTACTTTAATGGCAAAGAAAACTTAAAGATTTAATGTTGTAATTGAAACGCTTTATTCAGAATTGAATGAAAGGCCCGAAGTTTATTTCAGTCTTAACGAAGAATATGGATTTAAAACAACTTATCATCAATTTCCAATGAAGAAATCGGGGTAAACGTTTCTATTTTGACTAAAAAGTATCGAATCGACATAGATGGCGACTTTGGAGAAGAGTGTGTACAGTTCAAAGGCTTTGTTGAAGGTATATTTGATGAAGAAAGAGAACCTCATGACAACAACCAAAGACCTACCGAATATACATATATAATTTCATAAAAATCGGTCAAGCGGTCTCGGGGGAGTATGACAACTAACACTGTGACAGAAGAATTTTATAGATGTAAATATATAGATGGCTATTAACAAATAGTGGTTGGTGATAGAAGAGTGAAAAATTAAGGGTTTTATGTATTTTTTAATTCTACATCATAAAATATTAAAGTAGATAATTGTGTCCAAAAAAATTAAAAAATTGTCAGGGGAGCAACCCCTTATAACTTATGGGTATAAAAAATAGATTAAAACCTATGCTCAGTCCTATAGGATACATGTGTAAAATTTCATGAAAATCGGACAAGTCCTTTCGGGGTAGTATGGTAACTAACACTGTTACAGGAGAATAGAGAATTGTATGTATATAGAAGTAACTGTGAATTAAATAACAAAAATTGGCTAAATTTGACCGTAATTAACCTAGGCTAAAAGTTATTTTTGAAAATTCGTTTAAAAATACCAGCTTTGGAAATCCCAAAGTAGATTTAGTCGACAGTCAACATTAACAAAGCTATTCAAATTATTTATAGGTAAGCCAAAAATGACTCTACTTTAGTAAAGTGTTTTCGGAGTAATAAAAATGACTTTTTAATGATTTTTTTCAATACTTTGAAAATATAACTATTCTTCTTTCATGTGGTTTACACATAATTGCTATATCATTATTATTTTCTGAACAAGAACATTGCGAAAAGCTCTTTAGGATAATCAAATTGAATAAAATTTAAACTAATTGATGAATCGTCTTAACTTTGGTGCCTTATATGGACTGTTTGACTCAATTTCATGTGCAATATGGAATACTTAAGGTCATTTTCGCAAAATTTATAGCAATTTTTTTATTTTCGAAATTCTAGTCTTATTTTGCAATTTCCGAAGCAACAAATGATCGGACCAAAATTCAAAAACTGCCATTTTAAACCTTGGCTTCTACTAAACCTTGGCATCTACTAAACTAAGAATATTACAAATAAGATATTTAATTACCCTTTTTTTACCTGTAGCGATTTAAACGAAAAAACTGCCATTTTTGACCCTTATTATTTGTTAATAACTAAAATTCTCGTCTGAACCGTGACGGGAATTTTTGTATTTATATTGTGTTAGGTATATAGTATCCAAAAAACCTATTTGCAACCTGGCTGCTCAAGTGTCCCGACAAAAACCGATTTTAAATACAATCGGGTTTACCCTAATAAAATTCACAATTTATTTTGAAAGATATTTTAAGGTATACAGTATGGTGCAAATGTCTGGAATATATTCGATATTTCGTAAACCGGCGACTTTAAGGATGCAGGGCGATGTTTATTTTTAAATTACGATATTTTGGCATATATTTCATACAAGTGACGTCGTCCACATGGACGTGATGACGTAATCGATGATTTTTTCAAATGGGACTAGGGGTCGTATGATAGCTTATTTGAAAGGTTATTCAATTCTGTATTCAGTAATATAAATATTAACATAATTGTTTACAGTGTCACAAAAAAATTATATAAATTAATTGACAAAAAAAAGAAGAATGTATATAATTTATTTAATTCAAAATACATTTTACTATTGTCAGAAAACAAGAAAAATGTTATTTGACAAATAAGCATTGTTTTTTGCATAATTTCGCGTTATTTTGACAAATAAGCATAATTTATTTAATTCGAAATACAATTTACTATTGTCAGAAAAGAGAAAAAAATGTTTATTTGGCAAATATGCATTGCTTTTCTCTTAAATTCAATGTTCAAACCAGCACCCGCCAACCACCTACTTCTTCGAAGTTTGAAAATTTAATTTAAGCGAAAAGCAATGCTTATTTTTCAAGTAAACATTTTTTATGTTTTCTGACAGCTGTAAAATGTATTTTGAATTAAATAAATTACGTACATTCTTCTTTTTTTTTGTCAATTATTTTAATATAAAAAAAACATTTTTGGACACTGTGTATAAACAATTATGTTAATATTTATATTACTGAATACAGAATTGAATACCCTTTTAAATGAGCTATCACACGACCCGTAGTCTCATTTAACACTAGAATATCTGGCTTAGCATACCTACCTAGAAAGCCGGAAGGGATCATTTTGGCCCCACGTTCTTTAATCAATTAAAACTCAGTTTAAAGAAATTAAATCAACTCTAGACGGTAGAATATAATTTTATTTTTTTTTTTATTGTTTAACACATTCGCTGCCCATCAAAAACATTCGGAACACCATACAATTTGCAGTTTTTGATATTTGCCACACATTGCCTTGTTACAACCGTGGCAATGATTTGAAGTATGATTTCCTTTACAAAATATTTTCAACTGATATTTTTTTCGTTTTTGGATAGTAACAGTGATAGTTGTTGGTAGAAATGGTGTTGCTAGACGTAGTTCCAGATTTCGGGAGACAAGGTATGGGGCCCGTAATTCTTCACACAGGCGAAGAATAAACTTACGGAAACTGAGTCTACTTCCAGTTATTTCTTTATAAATAATCCATGCATTTATTGCTTCCAAGTCAAGAGTATGATAAAACAAGTACATAGGCCATCGTCTTGAAGTTGATTTTGTAGTATAAAGACGCGTCATTTGGTCGTCTACACCAACAATTGCATCTTTGTGTTCACTTGTGTTCGCCAACAATTGTATCTTACAATCTTGTATCAACAAGATCAGTACCAGTATAAGGGTAACCATTTACAATAAACATACATAAATATAATTTTACCCATTCGAGAGGAATTTGAAAGAAAGGATCGTCGAATTTACCAGAAAACGATAATAACTTGCACTGGGCCAACTTGGCCCCTTTAGACTTCTATGGTAGATTTGTTAAAAAAACCATTAAATAAATTTAGTAAACAATATTTTTTTGTTTTACATAAGGCTTTGTATCAAAATATTAAAAGTCATAAAATATGAAAATATTATTGCCTCAAATAAAAAAACTACAGTAACTTTACATCGCAACAGGGGCCAAATTGGCCCCTCCGGCTTTCTAGTGTTAAAACAATCATCGATTACGTCATCACATCCATATGGATGACGTCACTCGTATGAAATAATATATGCCAAAATATCGTAAATTAAAAATTAAAAATCGACCTGTTTCGGGATTTTTCCTTAAAGTCGCCAGTTTACGAAATATCACCATACTGTATACATACAAGAATAAAAAACGCTAAACGCCGTAAAAATGAATGGCGCACACTCATTTTTACGGCATATTGCAACTACACAATAGCTATTTTCCTAACAAGTGCAGAAAGTCATTATTTTCCGCACGCGACTGCAGTTTGCCGAACGACGCGAAACGGGAGAAAAAATTACCAAATCTTAATCAGTTAATTTAATTAATACGAAAATACATACACAAATTAATTCTTTGACAAGGTTGTCAAAACCAAACTTTCAATATAATTAGTTAGCACGACGACGATCTTGGTTTCCATGACGATGATTCAAAACGACTGTTATTGTCTACCGATTTGACTTTCGAATATTATGTTAAAATAATTTTATTTCATCGAATTGTCGCGTTAATTTCATTAAAACAGGAACACAATAAGATATATTTGAAATAAATTAGTAAATAATATCTAAATATTAGTTTTTGCACGATTGATCATTTTTGACTGTTTACCGTGACAGATTTTACGTCAGTAGGTGACATTTACTAGCAACTCGACGGTAAGTAATCCAACTCGACGGTAAGTACTCCAACTCGACGGTAAGTAATTCACTTACCGTCGAGTTAAAAAATCTTTTAATTTTAATTTATTTTTTGAAAGAATAAAGAAAACTAACGAATTATTTATTAATATTGATACTTATGGTACAATTTGTTAAATTATTTAATGAAATCCCACTTGTTTGGGCTGTGGTTTCACTTCTAACAGAAACTCCTGCAGAATCGCATACATTAGTAGTATTACTAGTATTGCACAATATTTTTTCGGCAAAATCTATTTTATTTTGAAGAGAATCTTCTACATAGCTTTCTGCCACTGTCGACGAACGCCAACCTCCATGACGCTTTAATGCGAGGACATCAACACCTTTATTAGCCAAAAGCGTTGCTGATGTCCTCCTGAACGAATGGCCAGTATAGTTCTCGGGATTAGGCAAATTTAAGAATTTGGCAATTTGAGAAGGCCAGCCCCCGATTGTCCCTTTCCCTATTACTTGAGCACAACATTTTCCTTTGGCGTATCTTAAGAACAAATGATTTGATTTTACTTGTAATAGACGAAGTTTTATATACTTTTGCAGAATTTCTAAATATGGAATTTTATCGTCTGGTTTATTAACGACTGTAAAAGTACTCTGGATGTTCGTTTTGTATTGGGTACTTTTACAATCATTAAACAATCGGTTTGTTGGATGTCATTCATAGTAATATTATATAATTCTTCTCTTCTACAGGCACCAGATATTCCCAATATCATTGCGACCTACAAATTATGAAAAAATCTTCATTAGAGTATTTCTTTTACCTAAACTAGCTTATATTACCTTGTGAACTAGAAATTCTTCATCCGGTGCTTCCATCAGAAATTTTTCAAATTGCTCCCATGTAAAAATGCTCGCTTTCTTAGGCCTGTAGCCAACATTTTTTCTCTTCAAATACGCGATCAAAGTTGAAAACTTGGAAATATCAATGCCATCATAAAGAAAAACGGTGAATTTAATCATTGAATATTCTGCCCAGAGGCTTCCAGGAGCTTTCAACTGCATATGTCTTTGAACGAAATATACCAATAGAGCCTTTTCTTCGATTCTTAAATTCTTGCCTTCGCACCATTTTTTAAAACTTTGGTAGGTATTTTGATAACGGATTTTGGATTTTTCGGGAATAATTGCGGAACACCCTTCTTCCCAAGCCCGTTCAATTTCTTCAAATTCACTTTCGCTCATATTTTAATTTATAATAATCAAAATTGTACTTAAAATTATTGACAACTAAATAAAAACTCAATTCTCCATTGTTGTTATGCACCCTAGTTACTACCTAACAACCAAAGTATCTATCTTGATAAAATGAATGAAACTAGTCAATATGACGAAAATGTTTAATTTTATAATTTATAATGGTATCAATCGTGCAAAAAACGTTATAAGCATGTCGAACGTTAAGGGTAACCGATCTCAGACAATAATTGGAGTCGTCGCTCCGCTCCTCCTCCAAACAATTGTCTTCGATCGGTATAAAACCCTTACCGTTCTCCATACTTAATATACTATTATTGCATATATTATAATTACTTTAAGGCCATATTAACATATCTAAATTAACACGCGTGCGGAAAAGTAAAAACCGCGTGCGGAAAAGTAACACACGTGCGGAAAAGTGAAACTTTCTAAACTAAAATGCGTGCGCGAAAGTAGACATTTTTGCAAGCTCGTAGAAAAAACCTGATACGAATATTACGTGGCGCAAAACTGTATTTCGTTTCCGAAAGTTGCTCTTACCCGCACGGCATGCTGGAAAGTAGAATACCTTGTAATGTGGCTTTATAATATTATGTTTATTATAATATATGTAATAAACTAATATTTAGATATTATTTACTAATTTATTTCAAATTTATCTTATTTTGTTCATGTTGTAATGAAATTAACGCGATAATTCGTTAAAATAGAATTATTTTGACATATTATTCAAAAGTCAAATAAGTAGACTAGAGGTTTGTTCCAACTCGATACAAAACTATTCTTGAATCCGACGCCACCATGAAATTCGTCCGATTTTATTTTTGTTCATTTTAACCAATAGTTATTAAGGTACCAAGGGTATTATAAGGATTATTTCATTCATAGGAGATTCTGACCAATAGAAAGCTACAGAAATCTGAATTAAATCGATAATTTTTGATAATCTCCCGTCGTTAAATATATTACGTCAGATACCCTTCGTTGCTACGAAAAAATACATTCAGTGACATTAATGACAATAATTGTTTTAAAAATTATAAAAGTGATGACTTTCAATCGTCAAATATTTATAAAAACTGTGTGTTTAATGGTACTTACATAAATAAATTACAATAAAATTTTGGTTTTGAACAGTTTTATTCATGAAATAATCGCAACAAATTTCACTCGACCTCTGAAATTAATATAGAATTTTTGCTCTCGTGACACTTTGACATAATTTCACTCGCCTTCGGCTCGTGAAATTAAAACTGTCAAAGTGTCACTCGGGAAAAATTCAATAATTTCAGAGCTCTTGTGCAATTGCTACTGATAATAACGCTTGAGGTCAATGGTGTATATACCAAGGGCCTTTGGCCCGAGGGATATACGTTGACCGAAAGCGATATTATTTATAATACCCGTGGTGCCTTCAACGTTTAATGTCCGACTAAATTATTCTTTATAATATGCAAAAAATTTGAATGAAGTTTTAATTAATTAGTTTTTACATAAGTACATTTACCAGCAATAGTCGTAACGTAATTGTGGTAACCATAGTTTTACTTAGGTTGTTATTTGTCCATTGGGGTAATCATAGTTATTTAAATTTAATGCCCAAGGCTTTATTTTTCAAAATAACGTCCTAAGGCATTATATCACACTTAACTGACTTCGAGATCACGACTGTCACTATTTGTCAAATGATATACCAGTCGGACATTAATATTATTTATTATCGGTATTTATAATATAATGTAGGATTATAAAAATATTGTTATATTGTCCTTTTCATGAGCATTTTTCAGTGCGTAACAAGTGATAGGAAAAAGGGTAAGTCCCACGGGTAAGTCCGTGATAATACACATTTATGAAATTTATTCTAACATGACATTTTAGTTAAATCTGACAGTTGTCACATTTTATTTTCAATTTGGAATAAAAGCAAATCAAATGTGTTTCTTGCATTTATAAAATGGTATTTTCTTTGATTTGTATAGTCTTATAAATTATACAGATTATATTTGTAATATTATTATCTAATTAAAAAAAAATTATTTTTTTTATTATGGCGCCATCTATCGACAACTAGAATAACTAGAATAAATGTTATAAATGTCACCGACGAAATGTAATCACCGGCGTGCCTTTTTTTCTGTCACATACAATTTAATGCGTTAGAAAGAAATCGAAAAACTGTGACGCACTGAAAGATGATCATGAGAAAAAGAACAATATATAGAATATCTAATAATGAAAACCTGGTATATAAAAGGATAAAGGATATTTGTAAAGAAATAGAAGAATAATAAATATTCTGACACTAAATTGACATAAATATTGATCCGTCAATTTTAAAATCTAATTTAATATTTTTGTACATCTCTGATAATTTTTATTATTTAAATTTGTTAATGTATTATTTGTTATTGTTAATTTAAAGATTAGAATAGTTAACGACTTATAAAACCGATTTTATTTAAGGTATGTAAATATTTTTTAATTGTATACAAAACTAAAAAATTTTGTTTTTTAAGGAGAAAAAACGGTGTTTAGTCTGTCATCCCAGTTCTCAAGATTTCAACATTATAAATCGGTTTTTGGTCACCTTGAAGACGTGAAAATGTCACAGCAGTAGGCTATGGATTATGTATTTTAGAAAAGAACTACAACGTTAACGGGGTTTTATTGTTTCATGTAGTCAATGAACCTCTAAATATGAAAAAACCGCGGAGTGCTACCATTTAAAGGGGTGCGTTTTTGAGAAAGGGGTGAATTAGTCCCTAGGCACAGGGCGAATTAGGGTGAGTTCTATGCACTTTTGGTACAAACACGTCTACAGGAAAATTGTTCCAGGTTAAATTTTCTATTGAAATATCACATTTTAAAGTCAAAAATATTTTCTTTTTACAAAAATATATTCAAAATTAAAGCAAGAGAAAAACACCAAAGATAACAATTTTGTTTTTGGCCCCATAACTTTTTTCACGGGGATTTATGTATAGACATTGCTTCAGCGCAAAAAAAGCTTCCCTCCTTTCTCTTTAAAATGACGTTTGGTAGAAGTCTCCATCATTTACAGTTTCCAAAATATGATTTTTCAAACTTCGCCACTCACAGCGATTTTGGGACATTTTCCTTGTTACTTCGCAAACATTGTTCTGTAACTTTTTTCTATGCAGCTTTAGGTATATGCAATACATTTAATAGGAAGAAAAGTCAATTACCTTTAAAATGGTCTATCGTAAAAGGCTGTATCTTTAAGCAAGGTATGGTTTTTCAATGTTGTTCTGAAGCTATTTCCTTGTGGCATTTTTTATAATCAACTATTTTTAATGAGAAATATGCCACAATTTTACCAAAAAAATGATTTTATTAACGTTTTGAAGCCCAAATCGGGTTTCGTTGTCAAAATACAAAGTACTACTGATATTTTGACAGTCGTTTTTAGTAGTATTTTGTATTTTGACAACGAAACCCGATTTGGGCTTCGAAACGAAAATAAAATCATTTTTTGGTAAAATTGTGGCTTATTTCCCATTAAAAATAGTTGATTATGGTTTTTCAAAGTTTTATACTTTTAATGATTTTTGATATTACATATTTACGATTATTTTTAAATTTCTCATTTAGTACGTTCTTTAAAGGTAAAATATTGCATAACCTCTAAATTTTAAACAACTGCTTGGATTGACATGAAATTTGGCATACATATAGCTAACAAGTCAAAGAAAAAAAGTGATATTGTGCCGATGTGTGCTTTTGCCCTAGGGGTGACTTTCACCCCCTTTTGTGGGTGAAATATATATGTTCGAAATAAGTTCGGAAATGGATAAAATGACTAATTCTAAGCAACTTTTGTTCTATAAAGTTTTTTCACTAAGTTAATACTTTTCGAGTTATTTTCGAGTGAATATGTTAATTTTTCTACAAAATAACCACATTTTCAGACGGTATTTCGCAAATAACTCAAAAAGTAAGTATTTGGTCGAAAAAAAAATTCTTATCAAAAATATACCACATAAACAAGTGAAAAACATGGTGTATATAATATTAGGTCACTATACCTAGTAGAATCAGAGTTGTAGCTAATGAAAAATAGGTTCATATTCGTCAAATTCCAAATCGAATATTTTAACGTGCTATAACCAAAAAACGAAGCATTTTTTTGGAGAAAACTCATTTTAACTTTTTTAAAGTATTTAAAAAATGCTTATTTTTGTTTTTTTAAATTTTTTAGCATCAAAAGTAAACAAGTAACGCTCAGTATAAAGTTGGTCCCTTTTTTTGGTAAGAAATCAGGAAAATCACCCCCTAATTAGCATTTCAAATGAACTTAATTGTTACCACTTCACAAGTTTTTTACTCTCCTATGTATTGATCATATGATTTGTAAGTTTCATCGGTTCAAAGTCCTTATTTTTGAAAGAGCTGTAGTTAAAAGGGCTTGAACAAGTCACTTATCACAAGTGTATGCAAATTTGGAAACACCGAATCTTAACCTATTATCATTATAATTCCCTTAAACATTTTTAGTTAATACCTTTGGTAGTTAGTTGTTTTAGCTGTTAAGCTTAGTGTTCTTAATACTTTTTAGTTGTTACCTTTGTTTTAAACCTGTTTTGTATAACTTGTATTCCTTATGTGTCTGGCAGTATGACGGTAAGTCTAAGCCAATAAAAAAAAAGAATCTTAACCAATTTTTGTCTTACAGAAAAACAAAAAAAAATCGAAATATTCAGAAAAGTAAAGCCGACATTATTTATTGTTTAAGATTTTTGGTATCTCTAATAATTTTTAAGTTATTTTGAAAAAAAGCATTTTTTTCAAAATTGAAATTTTTAAAAATTTTACTTCAAAACCAAATTTTTTCGAAAATAAGCACTTTGAATCGATAAAACTTACAGATCATATAAACACAACATAAGTAAAGTAACTTATGAAGCGGTAACGCTTAATTTCATTTAATTTGTTAATTGGGGGGTGATCTTCCTGATTTTTTTTGCCAAAACAAAAGGGACCAACTTTATTTTGAGCGTAACTTGCTTACATTTGATGCTAGAAATTTTTTTTATAAAAACAGAAATAAATATTTTTTTAAGCACTTTAAAAAGTTGTAATGTGTTTTCCCCAAGAATGCTTTATTATTTGGATATTTTACATTGAATTATTCTATTTGTAATTTTTCGAATATGAACCTATTTTTCGTTAGCTATAACTCTGTTTTTGCTAGGTATAGAGACCTAATATATACACCGTATTTTTCACTTTTTTATAGGCTATAGTTTTGATAAGAATATTTTTTTCGATCAAATGCTTACGTTTTGAGTTATTTTCGAAAAACCGTCTAAAAACGTTGTTATTTTGTTGAAAAATGAACATATTCACTTGCAAATAACTCGAAAAGTATTGATTTGGTGAAAAAACTCTATAGAACAAAAGTTGCTTAAAATTAGTCAATTTATCCATTTCGGGACTTATTTTGAACATATATTTTTTCACCCCCGAGATGGGATGAAACTCACCCCCAGGGCAAAAGCACACATGGGCACCATAACACTTTTGTTCTTTGACATGTTAGCTATGCGTGTGCCAAATTTCATGTCAATCCAAGCGGTTCTTTAAAATGTACAGCAAAAACCGTGAAAGAATGTACTAATTATAACTTTTTTTGTTGTACATTTAGGTATATACATTGTGCAATAAAAAAGAAAACATATTTTCTTTACATTAAAATGGTGTGTGGTAAAAAATTCTAGGACTATTTTTAAACTAGATAATGCTTTTTCAAAATGTGACATATACACATGCAATAGGTCCCACTAAGTTATAAGCATATGGAAAACTTTTTCATTATTAACTTTATGAAAAAAATTAGTGTTTATAAAATGCTCGAAGTAACCTAGTTGAGTCCCAAAATTTATAATCCGTCTTTCCAATAGCCGAGTTGAGTCCCGAAGATGGGTAAATTGAGTCCCGTGTCTACCTGGGGCTTAGTCGGTGTACGTAATGATTTCTAGGAATTAGAAAACAATAATTTATTTTATAACATACAATTTTATTACAAAAATGTATACCTAAAATATTTACATTAAACAATATAACATATATTTACATGCTAAGTAAGGTATTTAAATGCCAATGTGTACATGTATGTTTTTGTTTTCAAATAAATGTGTAATGTAATATTCAAAAGTTCCATCTAAGTATATAAATGGTGTCCAAACCTGCTAAAAATTGTAAATTGTTGTTGCAGGAAAACATAATAATTTGGTTTTCTATGTCGTTTACCATTAGAAAATCCTCGTTTTTGTTGGTTTTCACTGGAAATGAATGTGCATGAGCTTCTTCCATACTTTTTGGCAATTTAAACAGAAGAGATCGTCGGGCGTTATACACATATTTTTCGGACCAATTCCACAACTTTGGTAGTCAACGATCAACGTACTAATATCGCCATTTCGTAATTCCTCATGCAAAATTTTCATATCACCCATTTTTATAGGTCGTTCACTGATATCTTTTACGGTCTTTCGCTTCAAGAAGTTACTTAACATTTGACAATTGAGTACATCTTCGTTTAATTCACTATGATTGTGGTCATTCATAATTTCCGTCACTAAGTTGTCCCCTTGGGTTTTAAAAATGCTTTACATTTTTCTTTCGTCTGCGCACAACAAATCCAACGTTTGCCGTCATTTTTTAAAGATTTGTGAAAACGATATTTGAAACCAAGCCATTCAACATAATCAATTGTTGTTTTCCTTTTTCACTAAGAACAATTATCACATAACTCATTTTGACAATCAACTTAACACCGTATCGTATATGTACAGATACATCGCACTCTAATAAATATTTTGTGGTGTACATATTACTTTTTGTATTTGATTACCATAAATGCAGAACCAATAAAATACTTACAAATTAAAAAGCTATTAAAAGGTAATTAGAAGGATTACGATGCCCGGGACTCAATTCGACCATCTAAATATTTTGACCCTTCTTAATTCAGGTATATGGGACTCAATTTACCTATGCCCAAAATGCTCTATATAGTCTAAAACCTAATATGCAATCATCAAATATCAAATTTTATCAATAATAGTGTACGAGGTATGTTAAAAAATATGAACTTCGCTCAAGAGTAAAGTACCTTTATATTTCACAATATCGAAAAGTGTTATTAAGAAAAGTTATTTGGAATTAAAACTTGTGTTACAATATGCAATTATATTCTTCTAATTAAAAAAAAATTTTTAAATTTTTCTCAGAATACGGATACCTTTGGATATTCTACGGATATCTTGTTTAAAAATAGTCCTAGAATTTTTTGCAATACACCATTTTAAAGTAAAGAAAATAAGCTTTTTTTATTCCATAATGTATGTACCTAAATGTACAAGAAAAAAAAGTAGTAATGAGAAATTTAAAAAATAATCATAAGAAATATCAAAAATCATTAAAAGTATAAAACCTTGAAAAAGCAAATATTGCTTAAAAATAGTAACACCTTACACAGTAGACCAGTGATAGTCAACCTGCAACCCGCGGGCCGCATGCGGCCCTCTAGCGTTTTTTATGCGGCCCGAAGGCTAACTAAGGGGCCCTGGGCCCTGTGATCAAATTATCTGTCAAATTTCACGTGTTTTTCAAATTATTTGATAGTGTGCCGATGTGTTTGAGCATGAGGCAGACAACTTAATGATTTCAATTTTAAATTATATTGAAATTTGTAAGAACTCTTGATTAATAAGCGGGGTATTATTAACTGTTAGTAATAAATTATTAAAGTAATTGAACAAATACTCATTTTAAAAATTATCAATACCTATTTACTACATTGCCATGACCCATTTATTAATCACAAGAAAAATTTAGGTCCGGATTAACAAAAAAAAATTATAATAATTGTGACCACGAAACAACACCCTGTATATTAAAATTTTCAAAATTCGTCTGCACATTTGAAAAGAGCACAAAAAACTAAGTTTAATTGCTCGCTTCAATTTTTTGCGTAGATAATTTGATGACATTAATTTTGAAATTTTATCGAAATTTTTGTTTTGAAAGTTAGAGTTCTTAAAAATTTCGACATAATTTCAAAATTAAAGTCATTGAATTATCTGCGCAAAAAATGACAGCTCCATTAAAGCTCTTTTCAAATGTGCAAATGGGTTTTGAAAATTTCAATATACAGGATGTTGATTCAAAGTCACAATGGATTTATAATTTTGTTTAATCCGGACCTGGATTTTTCTTGTGATTAGTGTTGAGTGGTTTTGTTCTAAATGTGACATATGTGTACCACATATCAAAAAATATACAAGGTGGTTCTAAAGTTATGGGTCCAGAAAGAAAGGGGCAAAATCGATAAATCACCTTGTAACTCGGTTATAAACTCGGTGTAGCAATAAATTTAGTATGTCTAGAACCGCCTCAGTTACCTCTATTCACCATTCAAGTATTTCCGTTTCCCAATGAAACATCCTATATACTACTTCATCTTGATTGCGGCCCGCAAACTGTGGCAATAGCTTCTATGTGGCCCAGGAAAGAAAAAGGTTGAGTATCGCTGCAGTAGACCATTATAAAGGTAATTGACTTCTCTTTCTACTAAATACACTTTCTACACTAACTATACTTTCTACTAAATGAAATAATGGGGGAAATGGCTCAAAAATGCTGTGAGCGGCGAACTTTGAAAAATCTTATTTCGGAAACTGTAAATCCTGGAGACTTCTACCAAACGTCATTTTAAAGAGGAAGGATGGAGGTTTATTTTTCGCTAAAGCCATGCCTATTCCTATGTTACTGCGGAAAAAAGTTATGGGGCAAAAAAACAAAATTGTTTTCTTTCGTGTTTTTTCCTGCTTTTCTTTTGAATATGTTTTTGTAAAAAAAGAACATTTTTGACTTTAAAATGTGATATTTCGATAGTAAATTTAACCTGGAACAATTTTCCTGTAGACGTGTTTGTACCAAAAGTGCATAGAACTCACCCTAATTCGCCCTGTGCCTAGGGACTAATTCACCCCTTTCTCAAAAACGCACCCATTTAAATGATAGCACTCTGCGGATTTTTCAAATTTAGAGGACCGTTAACCATATGAGATAATAAAATTCCGTTAACGTTGTAGTTCCTTTTAGCTGTCTTATTTTGAACAGAATCAATAGCCTACAGGTACGGATCCATTTGGAGCTTGGTGAAGAACATAGCTTAGAGGTAGTTAAACTAACAACAATTAGATTATTATCAGATGATATCACTTACTTGTTTCAAAAAAATTTACAAAATTTTAAACATCCTAAAGAGTTATTTGACACTTGTAGTACTGTCAAAATGGTAAGTAAAGTTTTGACAAAAGTAGGTCAGTATATTAACATCACTATTACATTAATTCCTGAGATATATAGTATGGTATAACTAGACCCCAACCCAGACATCCAAAGTGAAAGTTATCCTCCAACACCAAATTGTTTTATATTAGACAAGGCGAAAACGGCGGGTTCTTTGGAATAAATATTCCCATAAGATTTTTTTGCATAATCACATTCGTGAGACACCCCAGAATAAGGTTCAAAAAGTCGCCCACGCGAAAAGTGGTCCAAATTTTTTTTAACAATATTTTTTAATCAAATTGCAAAAATCAATATTTTCAGCCCGAACAAATTTTTTTTAGATTTTTCAGACCTTTCCGGACAGAAAAAGTCTTTTGTAATTTTTCTCTAAAGTTGATCGTGTTCGAGTTATAAGTAATTTAAATTTTTTTTTATTTAAATTTATGTGTCTCGGCTGCAATGGCCATTGACACAAACAATATTGGTTATACAATAATTAATTACAATAAGGAGTTAAAACTAATTATTATAACAGTTAATTTCTTAATCTTAAATAACATTAGGTAAAAAGTATGAAGAAAAAAAAAATTGGATATACAATCATGGGATATAGAGACGTACAGCTAATTATTACAACAACTATTAATTATTAATTATATTGATTAATTATTAATTACTGAATTTTGAATAACAGGTAGAGATTATAAAGACAAAAGATCATATTGTGTTAAATAATGTTTGACAATTAGGCTTCGGTTCAGACTTCATTAAGTATTCGTGTGTGTATCGGGTATGTCCAATTCTCAACCTTCTAATGACTGCTTTTTCTTTTCTAGTCATAGTTGGGAGTTCAAATATATTGACAGTCTGCCGGATCTCATGTAATGTGTTTTTGATTGTGTTCCAGTGGATTTGCCAAGAGATATGTTTTTGCTGCTTAAACATCTGCTTCAAATCCCTACGGATTTGAACATGTTCTTTTGAATGCTGACCATTTAGGGTAGAGGCTAGTTTGGCGACGTGATCTGCTTTTTCATTACCGGGGATACCGATATGGGATGGTATCCAGATGATAGTAACAACAACGCCTTGAGAAGCAAGTGTACTATAGATGTTATGGATTTCGTGAACTAAAGGATGTTGAACATATAAACTTTTTATGGATAAGAGTGATGATAAAGGAATCTGTGCATATTGCTTGGTTTTTACTATCGATTTCTAAGGATTTAAAAGCTTCTAATATCGCGTATAATTCTCCAGTATATACGCTGCATACATCTGGTAAAAAAAATGATTTTATAGTCTTATCAACTGTGGTAACAGCACATCCAGTTCCTATTTCACTTTTGGAAGCATCTGTGTATAAAATTTTTTGGAATTGGTTGTTCTCTATGATTTCTTCAAAGTATTATCTTATTACAATGCTCGGAGTTTCATGTTTGTTGTAGGTCAACAAAGAAGTATTTAAATGTAGGATTGATCTGCTCCAAGGAGGGGTAGCTGGAATTGGATATGGAAGTGTTTTGGTAAGATCGATGGGATTTCTTAAGGTTGATTTCTGGATTTCAATAATTGATTGGATCGTTTTCGGTAAATCTGAGAGAGGTTTTGAATTTATTAGATGATAGACGGGGTTAGATGGATTTGCGAATACTGTAGCAAAGTAAGATTGTAGGAGATACTCTCGTCGAATCCAGAGGGGTGGTTCATTAGCCTCGCAATAAAGGCTCTCTACAGGACTGGATTTGAAGGCGCCTAAACAGAGACGAATGGAAGTATGATGCACAGAGTTGAGTAACTTTAAGTCAGACTTTGACGCAGACATGTAAATGAAACTACCGTAGTCAAGTTTGGAGCGAATTAAGGCTCTGTAGACATTGAGTAAAATACTTTCGTCTGCACCCCAAGTATACTGTGACAGTGCCTTGATTATATTAAGCCTCGTCATGGTAACTATCTCCTTTTAGTTTGTTAATATGCTCTTTCCAAGTTAGTCTACTATCAAAAATTAAACCAAGTATTTTGTAGTGTGTTACAGTTTGCAATGGAATCTCGTTGAGATATACAATAGGATTTTGGCTACAAGGTCTTCTGCTAAATCGAATTAATTTTGATTTGGAAGGTGATAGTATTAATCCTGTCTTTTTAGCCCATTCGTTAAGTTGATTTACGGCGGTTTGCAGTACTTTACATGTGGCGGTTTTATTTTTTCCTTGACAATATAGAATAAGATCATCCGCATACATTACATATTTGACTGGTTGACAAACACTCGAACAGATGTCATTTATTGCGAGTATAAACAAGGTTGTACTGAGTACGGAACCTTGTGGGACTCCATTATTTTGCGGGTATGTTGCAGATATTTCACCGTTTACTTGTACCTTGAAAGTTCTTTTTTTTTAAGTTTTGTATGAAGAAATAAATATTTCCTGTAATATTGCATTGAAGAAGCTTTTGAAGAATGGCTGGTCGTGAAATGTTATCGAAGGCTCCTATATCAAAAGCGGTAGCGATAACATCTTGTTTATTCGAAAAAGCGGTAGCTATTTGTGTTTGCAATAACACTAAATTATCAAGTGTAGAACGGTGGCGTCTGAAGCCAGATTGGGCTTCGTTAATTATAGCATATTTTTCTAGAAACCAGGTTAACCTTGAGTTAATCATTTTCTCGAGAAGTTTGCATGACGAGCAGGTCAGTGAAATTGGCCTATATGATTTTGGCAGATTGGAAGGTTGATCGGGTTTTTTTATTTAGTCCTGTCGCCAGGGGGGGTACAACGGCCTCGTTAATTCAGATGGACTTACCCAAGTTTTTTTTATGTATTTTGACCCGTAGAACACGAATTTTTTGGGTAACAGTTGATCCGGATGTCGATAAGATTGTTATAGACCAAGAACTTGAGGAATCAAATAACAGCGATTTTTGGCAAAACAAAACAATATTTTGTATTTTTTGGGTCATTTTAAGCAAAAAATATTTCTACAAGTTTTTTAGTAGGATGCACAGTTTTCGAGATAAACGCGGTTGAACTTTGAAAAAATCGAAAAACTGCAATTTTTAAACCCGAATAACTTTTGATTAAAAAATAAAATAGCAATTCTGCTTAGCGCCTTTGAAAGTTCAAGTCAAATTATGTCGGTTTTGATTATTTGCATTGCTAAAAATTTATTGTGTTATTGTTAAACAAAGCTACAAACAACTAGTGCGTGAGTGATGTTTCTATGATTTCTCATTTAAAATCGAACGAGTAGGTAGAATAGGTACTAGTGCAATCAAGACTATTTCTACGTTACATGCGTTAAAACGCATGTAAAAGCACGGGAAACCCTACGTGTTTATAGCTTTGTTAAACAATAAAAAAATAAATTTTTACCAATGCAAATAATCAAAACCGATATAATTTGACTTAAACTTTCAAATGCGGTAAGCAGACTTGCTATTTTATTTTTTAATCAAAAGTTATTCGGGTTCAAAAATTGCAATTTTTCGATTTTTTTAAAGTTCAACCGCGTTTATCTCGAAAACTGTGCATCATACGAAAAAACTTGTAGAAATATTTTTTACTTAAAATGGCCCAAAAAATACAAAATATTGTTTTGTTTTGCCAAAAATCGCTGTTATTTGATTCCTCAAGTTCTTGGTCTATAACAATCTTATCGACATTCGGATCAACTGTTACCCAAAAAATTCGTGTTCTACGGGTCAAAATACATAAAAAAAACTTGAGTAAGTCCATCTGAATTAACGAGGCCGTTGTACCCCCCCTGGCGACAGGACTAATTGGTATGATGATTGATTCGGACCATATACGATGAAATTTCTTAGTAAGCCATATTTTATTGTACAGATTTAGAAGTTTTGCAAGGCTGGATTCAGATAATTTTTTTAAAAATATGTATGGAATATTATCTGGCCCGGCAGTGGAGTTTTTACAAGACGCTAGAGCTACTGTTAAATCTTCTAGTGTAAAAGGGAGGTTTATAGCGACTATATCATGTCTACTAATTTGAGGAGTGTGAGAAGTTAACGAATTTTGCTCATTTAGATTTTGGTTATGCTCGAGTTCATATCTAAATTTCAGTGCGAAACTTTCAGTCATATTCATTTCAACTTTCAGTCATTTTTCAGCCATAATATGCGAAATTGATTGGTTATCTGTAATTACTTTTCCTTCCTGTGTAATTGCTGGGATTTTTGGTGAAGATTTCTGTCCTTTAATTTGTCTTATTTTTGTCCACACTTACTTGTGTTAAAGAAGTATCACTGGTAAGAGCCGAAACAAAATTTTGCCAGGAATCTTTCTTACTCTTTTTAACAATATATTTAGCTTTAGCTTTTAGTCTTTTGAAGCAAATCAGGTTTTTTTGACTTCTCTTTCTTAGATATCTGTTAAGAGCAGTTTTACATTCTTGTACTATTTGTTCGCATTCTGGATTCCACCATGGTACAGCCTTTTTAAAGGGGCATATTGATATTTTCTGGACATGAGTTTCTGCAGCCATGATAATGCAATTGTTAAAAAGAGTTATTGTCTCGTCAATATCTTCAGACTCTTGTACTAATGAGAGTAGGTTTTCGGCACTACTTTTGAAATGATTCCAGTCTGCTTTAGCAATATTCCACTTAGTGACGGTGCAATGTTTTTTATGACTATTTGTTATGACTATCGGGAAATGATTACTATAGTATAGGCTATCTAACGTATACCATGAGAGTGAATCATCTAACTTGGGATCACATATACTTAAGTCAATAGACGAGTAACTTCCTGATGCGATATTAAAATATGTGTTAGCTCCACTGTTCATCAAACAAGCATTATTGCAATTCAATACGGTTTCTATGATTTTTCCTCTTCCGAATGTTTTCTTGGAGCCCCACATAGTATTATGGGCGTTGAAGTCTCCGACTAGTATAAATGGGCTAGGTAGTTGGCGGACTAAATCATCTAACTCGATTTCAGTGAGGTTATATTTAGGTGGAATATAAATACTGCATATAGTTATTTTATCAGGACACCAGATCGTTACTGCTATAGCCTCCAAATTAGTGGTTAGAATATGATGTAAAGAAAATAAATCGTTAGACACGAAAATAGAGGTTCCTCCACTTGCTCTAGTAAATGTTGTTCGAAGAAAATGGTAACCTTCAAAGTTTTTAAGCTCTCGTTTATGAGAGTCTTTAAAATTAGTCTCTTGAAAGCAAATTATATCGGCTTCTGTATTGTTGATTAGCTGTTGTATGCGTTCTAAGCGAGGGTAAAACCCATCGCAATTCCACTGAACAAGCGTGAAAGTAATGGCTTTAGGTAGTTAAGGAAGAGTCTGAGAGATAATCGTTATCATTATTGGTTGATTGAGATGCTGTACTTTCCGTTTCTGTGTTGTCTATATTTAGGGTTACCATACGTCCGGATTTCGTCCGGGCAGTCCGGATTTGAAAGATCGGTCCGGATTGGCGTCCGGATATCAGGAATGTCCGGATTTTTTTCTTTACTAAAAAAAATGGAAAATACTAGGCTCAACGGTGGAAAATTTCATTCTGCGCAGCACCTTAGGTCTAAAGTATGTTAAAACATAGGTGTATATGTATTTTAAACTGGCAGAGATTTTCGATGTTAGTTGCATATTGTAGCGAAACAGCTGTACTTTTAATTGTGCCCTATATGCATTTCACATATATGTACAATGTAGAGGTAGCAACACAGTCAAATTCACATTTTACATTTTCTACAACCCCTTGGACTACCCCTGTCCGGATTTGGCCTTAATAAATTATGGTAACCCTATCTATATTTAACTGTTTTTTAATTTTCTTAGAAACTCTTGTGAATCTATTTTTCGCTGTTCTGTCTTCAAGTGAGGGGTATATTTTTGACATATCGTCAAGGAGTGCCTCGACATTTGAAGTGAACTCCTGTGCTTCGTGCAAGGGGTTATCACTGCCGAATGTATTTTCAAGGAAGGCTAGGAAATTTTCAACAGGAAGGGAAAATGAGTCTGGATTTTCTTGAAAAAGATTTTGGATAGTGTGAATTGTGGAATTAGTTAATTTAGACTTATCGGGGAGTCTTTCTTAGATCTTTTGGCTTTATGCTTAGTGGGAACAATTACATCTGATGTGGGCATTTCATTGATTTTAGTGGGTGTATTTTTAGAAGTTTGTGTTTCTAAAGAACTTGTATCACTGATGTCAGAACGACTTCGTTTCTGACTGGTGGATGAGGGAAGAAAATCATTATTTGGGGTTATGGAAGTAATGGGAACATCGACTGTATTTATTTGTTGACTAAGATCTAGATTATTTGTTGGGTTTGAAAGTGTGTCATTATTTGATATTGGGGAAGTGGGATTGGGTTCAGTAGGGAACGATTGTTCATTTAGGGAAGGATTTCTAGGAGGATTTTGACAATTATTTGCCGTGTGACCTTGTAGTTTGCATAAAAAACAAACCATTTTATCCGTAGAGAGAAATATCCTGTGAGAGTTGTTGTCAAAAGGGATTATTATTGAAGTTGGAGCTCAAAGTTTTCTGTGGATGGAGTGACATATACTTGTCTTCTGAAACTCATAATATGAGTAAATACATCACCGGGGCTTTTAGATATGAGGCTGGTGACGTGAGTTGTAGACCTAGATCCTTGAGATGTTTTTCTATGATGTCGTGTAGGATTGATGGACAAACGCTGGAAATTATAAGCCTTTTAGCTGGTGTTACTAGTCTGCGTACTGGTAGTTCAACTGTATTTATTTTAATTGTAGGATGTTCAGTTATAATTTGATCGACGAGTTCAGAATTTGTAAGGTAGATACAGATTCTGTTATTGGGAATTCTTGAGGCGAAGCAGATGTTTTTCGGATTAACAATATTACCTATGGCCTTGACATAGTCGAGTAGTACTAAATTTGGTTCTGCATGAATTAAAATTGCTTCGGTCTTCTTCGGATACTTCGGACGCGGTTTAGTCATAGTAGCAGTTGCATATGAACTAGTAAGATTACTGGAAGAATTGGGTCCAGACATGGTGTTGCTAACAGTGGGGGAACATTGATTTAAATTGTTACTCATGTAGTCAAAAGTAACTTGAATTTGTTTATATTAACGCTTTGGATATCTGGAAATAAGTGATAACTTTCGATACATCACTGCAATACTGGTTGCCTAACTGTTGGCGTCCGTTGGGACGTGATAGCAACAGTGAAATACTATTGACAGTTTGACACTGAATTTGTTTAAGTTTAAAGATTATTAAGTAAAAATCTCTTACTGAACGAAGTTACGGCTTGTTCTTGATGATTTACACGTAACACAATTATTATTAGTCACTATTTGCGCGAAAACTAATTTTAATAACTAGTATTTACAGTAATACTTAATTACAAATTTCGGCACCAATTTACAGATCGATACATACACGTTCTGACGTTAGTTTGACAGTCTGTTTAATTCAATTTAAAATTTGAAAAACGCGAAAATGGCCATTTTTAAGACTTAATAACTCGGTTAAAAATTATTATTATGAAAGTCAGAAAGTGACTAATTCAAATTTAGAGCCCCCTACATGATCCTGAAGAAACTTGTGTCAATAATTTATTACTAAGCTGTAATTGTTAATAATGAGCGGTAAGTAGACAAGCCGAAAACGGCGGGTTCGTTGGAAAAAATATTCCCATGAGATTTTTTTGCATAATCACATTCGTGAGACACCCCAGAATAAGATTCAAGAAGTCGCCCACACGAAAAGTAGTCCAATTTTTTTTAACAATTTTTTTTAAACAAATTACAAAAATCAATATTTTCAGCCCGTAGAATTTTTTTTTTATATTATTCGGACCATTCCGGACAGAAAAGGTCTCCTATAATTTTTCTCTAAAATTGATCGTGTTCGAGTTATAAGCAATTTAAAATTTGAAAAACGCGAAAATGGCCATTTTTAAGACTTAATAACTCGGTTAAAAATTATTATTAAGAAAGTCAGAAAGTGGCTAAATCAAATTTAAAGCCCCCCTTCATGATCCTGAAGAAACTTGTGTAATTAATTTATTACTAAGCTGTTATTTTTAATTATTAATAATGAGCGGTAAGATCGTATTGACGCGGCTGTAAATGTGAGTGCGAGTGAGATGCGCCATTGGACTGCGTGAATGGCATCCCGCATTCATCATGGACGGCCGCCTAATACGTGCATGGCGCTCATTATTTTTACTTAAAAATAACAGCTTAGTAATCAAATAATGACAAAAATTTCTTCAGGATCTTGTAGGACTTTCATATTAATAACTTTTAACTGAGTTAGTGAGCCTTAAAAATCGCCATTTTTCGTTTTTTTTTATTATAAAATGCTTTTACCTCGAAAACGAATAACTTTAGAGAAAAATTATAAGAGACTTTTTTTATCCAGAATGGTCCAAAAAACCTAAAAAAAATATTCCGGCCAAAAACATTGATTTTTGCATATTGATTAAAAAAAATTGTTAAAAAAAATTTGGACCAATTTTCGCGTGGGCGACTTCTGGAATCTTATTCTGGAATGTCTCACGAATGTGATTCTGCAAAAAAATTTCATGGGAATATTTTCTTCAAAAATCCCGCCCTTTTCGCCTTGTCTAAAGATCGTATTGACGCGGCTGTAAATGTGAGTGCGAATGAGATGCGCCATTGGACTGCCTAAATGGCAGTCCAGTTTAGATTTTTTTTCGGCCCCCCCTTAACGAACTCCCCTGTGTTTAGAGCCAATATATGGTAGAGGTACATCTACAGGGTACCAGGGTTCTCCCCATATGATAATCTGACGCGCTCGAGTTACTGCAAAAATCCCCGCTTGGGCTCTCCTACCATTTTTTTGGACTGAGGTGGAACGCTCTTAGCTGACTAGGAAAGATGTCCCTAGTACTGTTGGACTCGGACAGGAGAGGAGAACACACCAGGGCACAGAGACCAGAGTATGGTCCATGTGTCCCGCGTGCCCCCCATAACCAGATGCCTACCAACTAAAACACCCCCTCTTGCGACCCGGAATATTCCTTAACATGTTCAGTGGATGAACGAAACATGGGGATATTCCGCGCAGTCTAAAAAGGATGTCTGAAGATATCTTACTTGTTAAAAAATCCTATTATGTTTGCCCAGAAGCGGCAGGAACATAGCAATAAGTCTGTATCTGAAGTTTGAATAACTGAACCCAAAGCACCTGCCTAAAAGCGGCAAACGCTTGTGGAATAGGTCCTGGCTCAAAAGTTTCACCAGAGCAGCGGAGAAACGTAGCTAGAAGTGTTATCGTATCTATGGTCCTGGATCAGGGATTATATTTTTGAAGATATTCTTCTTTAGCGGCGAATCGATTGAGGGTAAAATTTGATTGATCCCCGCGCATGCGCACACCGACAGTATGGTATTAGTGGTTATACGGGCTCTGATTGGGTGTTGAAATTTGGAAATGATCTGTCAATAATTCTTCAATATGGAGGTTATCGGCAAACAAAAATATTGTATAATATTAGTTTTTATTGATGTGGGGACAGAAATAAAATCAAATTTATAATTATAGTGACTTTTTAAATAGTTTTGAAAAGCCGCAGGTACGTAATTCTAAATGTTTCAGTTGGAAATACCTAATAGTTTCAATACCTATCTATTTGGAAAATGTAAACAAAATAATGTAGTTACCTATTAGTAGGCAATGCTTTAATTTACATAATCTGATTACGAACAAACTTTCTACAAATCTTCATCTCATATATCGTTTTCTTACTCTATATTTTGTTGTATTTTATTTCGACAAAAATCAAACTAATAATTTTATTAAATTCATATAAATTGATGGTGTAAACGTTTAGTTTGTGTATATTCCCACATGACGTATACGAGAGTTTGGTGCAGTTTGAAATGTCGTCAACTTTCGTACGGCGCGGTAGACGTGAAGTGGGTTCGAACCCCAAGCAAGTTATTATTTTTTTATTTTTTTTATAGATTTTATGATTGTAAGTATATTATTATATAATTTTTTAAGATATTCTTCTTTTTTGAAAGTGGTAGATAAGAAAGTTGTTTGATTTTTAAATAAAATAAGTAAAATAACCTTTTAAGTATAGTTACTTCGTTTAAATTACCTATTATATAATAGAAGAATATCTTCTTACGTGCGTACAAAGTACACACACATTCTTTTTTATATATATATTTCATATACACATATATACATATTATACACACACATACATACATACACACACATATACATACATATTTTTTTTCATATTTTTACATTTTTATCCCTTTTGTAATGGCCTGGAGTGGCCTACCTCAGCCATTTTGCTCCAGCCTTTCCATTAGGGACTTACGCTTCATTATTTTTGTTATAATATCAATAATGGTTTCAAAGTTGCTCTTACTGCTAGTCGCTATTTGCAGAAAATTATCAGGTCCAATGTCGCCTAGCCTATTTCGCAGGGTGCCCTGCTCACGGGCGAAAACATTGCATCTAAAAATACAATGTCCCGCATCCTCCCTCACGTGGCAGGTTTGACACGTGTCATCGTTTGATTTCCCGATTGCGAAAGTGAATGATCTGAAGGATCCAAAGGATCCATGTCCTGTTAGAAATTGTGTAAAATAATAATTGACACGCTTAAACTTGCAGTCGTACCACGTCTCAACAACTGGGATCAGTCTCTTAGTCCACTAGGCTTTCGTGTGCTCTGCCTCCCATTCCCTTTGCCAATCTTCTATGATCCGCTCGCGTGCTATTGACCTTACTTCCGGTACGTGACCATTGCCGTTTTCGTATAATAATTGGCGTTCCTTGGCTAATAGGTGAATGGGGGGCGCGCCTGCTATCACCTGGCAGGGCCTTGGTAGAAGTAGTTTTATATGCACTAGTGACTTTCAACAGAGGTTTACGCTGCGCTCTTGTTATCATATCCCTGTACTTTTGGTATCTTAGTACCCAGAACCAGACTGGGATTCCGTAAAGAAGGGTAGACTGAACGATATGTAGGTATAGCCTTCTCCTGGAACTGCTCGGACCTTCAATATTGGGTGTAATTTTTTGGAGGGCCGTCGTCTGTACTTCCGCCTTCTTCACCACTCTTTCCAGGTGTTTAGTGAATCTCAGTCCTTTGTCGAGGTCTATACCCAGATATTTAGCGCAGCGCGTCGCCTGGACGTTGTTATTTCCTAGGCGGAACAACAAGTCTGGCCCATTTCTCGGGGCTTTTAGGATGGCGACCTCTGTCTTGCCATCTGCAAGTTCAAGGTCATTGTCGGTCATCCAATCATTCACTTTCTTGTAGCAATCCTCTACGGTCTCAACTAGCACCCGATACATGTCACTAGTCGTGAGAATGTCCAAGTCGTCGGCGTAGGCCACGGCCACACTATCTCTGCCATATGGGATCTCTAGCACTCCATTATATAGAATATTCCATAAAGTTGGGCCGAGTACCGAGCCTTGAGGTACCTCGGCTATTAGCTTTATATCTATATTTTTCTCCACAGTTACATACCTATCTGTGAGGTAGATTTTAACAATGTTATTTAGGTATTCTGAAATATTGGCGGCTTCCATTTTTTGTATAATATAACCCCAGTTTACACAGTTAAACGTATTTCTGACGTCGAACATAGCTATCACGGCCCACCTCCTTCTTGTATTCCCTACACCGTCGGTGATGTATTTTACCGCGTCAATCGCCGATCTTGCCTTTCTAAAACCGTATTGCCTAGCCGAAATTACGTGCTTCTCCTCTAGTTCTGCTTCCAAGCGGTTTTGATTATATTTTCGTACAACTTGCCTAGGCAATCTAAGAGACATATTTGTCGGAAAGAGCTAACCTCTCCTGGGTCCTTTCCGGGTTTCAGGATTAGTGTGAGGCGTGCCCACTTTAGCGCGTCGGGGAAATTCCTGGGCCGTAAGGAGCTGGGACATGATGTTTGTTACTAGTTCCGGTTTCGCATTAGTAAACAGTTTAATTGCTTCGGATGGCACACGGTCTGGTCCCGGAGATTTACCCGTCTTTAATGATTCCACAGCTCTGGTGAGTTCTATGGGGGTAAGGGCATCCGGGCGCGTGCATACATTCGGGACGAATGAAGTATCCGGTTTACTGGGGAAGAGGACATTCGCGATTTCCCTTTTTCTATTTTCTGATAGTCTATATGGAGTTTCCATTCTCAGGATTTTTGTTGCTATCTTGTAGGCCTGACCCCATATATCGTTTTCCAGCGCATCGCACAGATTTTTCCAGCAAGTACGCTTGGAGTTCCTGATAGCTTTATTGAGTTCCTTCTTGACTTCTTTGTATGCGTCTCTTGCCTGCTGGGTTCTGGCTCTCTGTGCGATACGTCTCATCCTAAAGGAGTTAGTGCGCTTATTCTGTATGTCCTCATTCCACCAGTATGGCACAGTATACGATGTGTATGTGCTGCTTTTGCTCGTTTTGTATGCACGTAATACCGCACTTCTGAAAGAGTGGAAGTTAATATCTTCTCCACGCAGATTCCCGATATTTTCGGTAAATCTCTCCTTATTGAAGGAGAGGATCCTTCTGCCGCTACCTGACACCCCCTTATTAGCTCCCCTGACATAGGGCTCCCCTACCATTAGAAGAATTAGTAGAGAATAATACAGAGATAAATACTCCGGTTTCATTAGAAGAAACAGAAAAACTCAAGCAGATTTAATTAGGCTAATTATAGGTTAAGCACTAAATTAGAGACAAAAAAGAACATGAGGCTAGATATCTCCCGAATTCAAAGTCAGTTTGTTTTAAATAAATTTCAAGGTAATAAAATGCTAGACAGTGGATGAATAATTTTGAAAATGAGTGCGAAAGACATAAAATAGCAACAGATAATAATAGCCTTTATTCCCCAACAGTTTCCCATTTACAGAGGAATACAAAGAATAAGAAGTTATAACAGCACTGCATGCTTAATACAAATAATAGAACTTAAAATCTAAGGTTGCGCAACTTAAAGTAGAATAATAAAACAAAAAGAAAAAGAATAAAATATAGGTCAAATATAGGTAAATATTACAGAGATAATAAAACAGAAAATTTATATGCTTATATGTGGTAACTTATTAGAAATTACAAATAAGTATTGCATTTGTTTTTCAATTCCGAGACACTACAACAAAAAATGTCACAAAGAGATGAAAGTTTGTTTGCATTAGCACACATCATATTAATCGGCGCTTTTAACATTAGATTTGTTTGAGCTCTTTTGCACAGAAACGTCTCATTTTGTCTTGATGCAGGCCTCGGAACAAAAAAAATCTAATTGATTTAGTAACACTGCACAGTCTATCCCACCGTTTAATAACTTATGTAGAAACAATACTGATGCCCGATTTCTACGTTTTTCTAGAGAAACAAAGTTAAACTTTTCTAATAAATTAAAATAATTGCAACCCCTAGCAGGGTAAACGCCGTCAACTTTAAAACTAAAGTGCACTTTACATCAACAATAAATTGAACAAGAAATTGACAAAGTTATTCAAGGCCAAATTTGACGAGTACAAAATGTATGGTTTGTAAAAGAAAATGAAGGAATTTGATGAAATAGAACAATTGGATATGTTTTGTTTTGTCAAATTTCTTTATTTTCTTTTTATTCACGGCAAAATTGGATGTAGAATTGTGTTTTGTATAAGCCAAATTTGACCTTGAATAACTTGTTGTCAATTTCTTGTTCAATTATTGTTGATGTAAAGTGGACTTAGAAATTTTAAGAATTTCTTTTGCACCCTCTCAACAGCTGTTGTATATTGAGCATAAATAGGATTCCATATTAGAGATCCATATTCCAATTTTGTTCTCACTAAACTAAAAAATAGACACGACAGATGAAGCTAAAATACAAATATTACGACTTTTTCTGGAAAATAATGCTATAGAATGGTATAGCTCAACTGTATGTAAACTAACGATGTAGGAGCATGGTCGGAATGGCACAATTCTTTTTTAGAAACTTACGGCGATAAAAGTTGGCGAACAGTGTACTTAGCATATACTTATAAGTATATAAACGATTATTTTCTAGAAAAGAAGGGATGTTGTTAGAGACTGTGCCTTCTATGTCAGACCAATCGCGCATAAATCACATTGTGGTGGTGGGTCTGCCATCGAACATTCAAGATCGCTTGGACAAAGAGACCAATAATACTACTGAACAGCTTATGAATCAGTTACGCAGATACACATCAATATTTCCTAGATCCAAAAAAAGTCAAGGAAGATTTTTAAATGGTACCTACTAATGAGACTGATCACTTAGCTTCCATTCGTCGTGGTAGTCAGACGTGCGTAGGAAAGAAGCTTGTTTTTTAAAACCGGTGTCTATAAATTAGATATTTAAATAAATATTTTGTGAATTTTAAAAGTAAATTAATTACACCAAATAAAAAAGCGAAATCGGAATAAAAACATTAAAAAGTTATGAGTGCAGTTAGCGGGGGCGACGCCCCCGATAAAAATGTTTTAGAAACCCAAATGGATACAGAACATGCAACATCTTCAAAGGAGGAGCTATTAGGATTCCAAAATCTTGTTCCAGTTACACAGATAAGTACCACAAAACTTGTTAATAATAAACCCATTATCGATAATGACTTTGCTAATGTACACACTTCAATAACAAATAACATTAACAAAGAAGTAGGAACAAAAAGGGAGGAATTTCTTTACCGACAAAACGACCTAGGACCTTTTTACGCGTATTTAGAAAATAATTCACCCGATTTTAAAGGCAGATTAAACGCGTTAAGGATAGGTGACATTATTATCACAAATTTTAAAGAAATTGATGAAAAAATTGTAAGCATTGACGCAGTAGGAAGAAATAAAATACGTATAAAATTTAAAGATTATAAATCGGCTAACTATATCATATCTAAAAAAAATGAAGCAATATTTATAAAAAATAATCTAGACATATACATTCCTAAGTTTCTTTTAGTTAGACAGGGCGTAATAAAAGATATTTCCACAGAATTTTCAGTAGAGTATGTTAAAAACAGAATAAAAATGTACGATTTACACTGTAAATTTGAAGTCCTTCAAGTCACAAGATTAAATCGAAGACAAGTAGATGAAAACGGTACTCAATACATTCCAACAAAAACATGCGTAGTTAGTTTTAAGTCACAAGTGCTACCAAAATATATAACAATCAACAAGGTACTAAAGGAAGTCGAACCATACAAACAAAAGGTGCTATTATGCTTTAATTGTCTTCGATTTGGACATACAGGTGGGCAGTGTAAGAGCAAGGCTAGGTGCGATAAATGTCAAGAATCCCACAACTCAAAAGATTGTAAAAAGACCGATCTCACTCCAAAATGTTTTAACTGTTCGGGGGATCATTTTACTACAAATTTAAACGCGTGTCAAGAATTTCAGCGTCAAAAACTTATTAAAGACGCTATGTCTTCCAATAATATTAGTTATCAAGACGCAAACAAACAGTTCCCCAGAAACTCCTATGCAAAAGTAACATCCATAAATACGGAACAAACTACAAACCTCTCCTGCCTCAAAACTTTCCCTCCATTAAATCCCAATAATTATACACCCACCCAATTCCCATCAAATCCAATTAACAAAATGTCAACTAATAATATATTCTACAATAATAATTCAAATAGAACAAATTCTCGAACATTCAAAAGACAGAGACCAAATAGTCCAGATCCAACATTAATTTTGCATAATGAAATTATATCTTCCCCTAGATCTCAATTACCTACGGGAGGAATATTAGACAGCATTAACTATAAGGGAAATATTAATAATAATCCAGTTGCATCTCCTTCAGACTTGAGCATGATAAATTCAATATTAGAATTAGTTATAGAAATTGTCACAAAAGTTTTAGTAACAAAAAGTATAAACATAAATAAGGAAGAACTCGAAAACTTAGTCAAATTAACTATAAATGGAAACACGTCATCACATTCTCAGACCTCAACCATGCAATAAATATCCTTCAATGGAACTGCCGTTCGGCAGTTTCTAATAAAAATAACTTAGAATATCTACTAGATAGGGGCAACTACTCCGTTGCACTTCTATCGGAAACATGGTTTAAAGCAGAAAAATACTATAATTTTAAAGGCTTCAACAATATTCGCTGTGACCGGGACGACGGGTACGGCGGCTCTGCCATTTTATTAAAATCAGACTTAATATACCAAGAAGTCTCAATTCCAACTACAATCAACTTTGAGCATACTTGTATCTCGGTAAATTTTCCATATATACATAAAAAAATTTACTTTGTTTCAGTATACATTAAACCGAGAACTAGAATATCATTACAACAGTGGATTAACTTTTTGGAACAAATTCCAAAACCATTCATAATTGGGGGCGACTTTAACGCACATAGTTTGGCATGGAACGATGGATATGACGATATCTATGGCAAGATTCTTTTGGAAGCTATCGAACAATGCAACCTAGTAATTATAAACGACGGATCACCTACATTAGCAAACAATAAGAAGTCAGCTGTAGACTTGACCCTCTGTACACAGGATCTGACACAACTAATTACGTGGTGTACTTTAGAAGAACCTTATGGCTCTAATCACTTACCAATACACATACAATTTGGAAGGAATATCCCACCTGCGCAAATTAAACAGACAAAACATAATATATGGAGACTCAAGGCTGCTAATTGGGATGTATACACCGCTACCCTTGAAGCAACAGATCCAAAATCATCACTAATGGGCATTATCGACAATATTAACAAAGCTGCCGACAAAGCAATTCCGTTACGAAAAGCAAACGCACAAAATAGAAATCATTGCTCAAAGGACTGGTGGAACGAAACCTGTAACATAGCTGCTAAAGCAAGAAAACAAGCTTTCTTAACCTACACACAGGCTCCAAATCTTAATAATCTAACAGAATATAAAAGACTTGATGCAGTAGCTAAAAAAACTTTTAAAGAAACTAAGAAAAAAAGTTGGATAAATTACTGCCAAAATCTAAATCAAAATACACCAATTAAAGAAGTGTGGAACAAAGTAAACCGATATAAAAACCGAAAACAAGCGAATAAACCCCTAATGGACCCCAAAGAAGACTGGATAAGCGAATTCCACACAAAAATCTCACCTCCATGGGTCGAAAACAACATTACTCAACAAATAGCTACTGTAAATAGGAACACTTCTTTCCTACAATCGTTATTTCAATTATGGGAACTCGATCATTGCATTAAATCAACAAATAATAAATCTCCCGGGGCGGATAACATTTCATATAATATGTTGCATAAAATGCCCTTAGACCATAAGAAAGCCCTGTTGGAATTGTTCAATTCGATTTGGATAAATAGGATTCCTTTTCCACCGATGTGGAAAGAATACATCATAGTACCTATCAAAAAACCTGGAAAACAGAATGGAAATGCAGATTCATATAGACCCATAGCTTTATCATCGTGTATATTTAAAACCATGGAAAGAATGATAAAGAAGAGGCTTGAATATTGGCTAGAAAATGAAAAAATATTACCTGACTCACAATATGCTTTTAGAAAGGGAAGATCTTCCTTGGAACCCCTAACGATACTAGTAAATGACATCTATCTAGGATTCACACACAAATACAGCACTTTGGCCACATTTTTGGATATAACTTCAGCATATGAAAATGTTCAAATAAATATACTAGAAGAGAAGCTCATCAATATTGGTCTACCAACCTCCTTTGCCAACTTCATAAAATCAGCTTACTCTAATCGATCAGTTTCCTTAAAGATAAATCAAGAAATTTCGGAATCAAGAATATGTAGATCTGGATTACCACAAGGTAGTATCCTGAGCCCAATCCTCTACAGCCTGTACACAATGGATATAGAAAATGTTATATCACAAAAGTCTAAAATCATTCAATACGCTGATGATGTTGTTATTTACACTAGTAGCAAATCAGAGGACAAATGTATAGAAAATATCAACACTGAATTTATAAAAATCCAAAAATACCTAGACAACATGGGACTTTCCATATCCGAGTCCAAAACCAATATATGTATTTTCTCTAGAAACAGAAACAACTATCAAAGACAATTAACAATAGGAAAATATAAACTCTGTATTAGTAACTCTGTAAAATATCTTGGTCTGCATCTAGATAGAAAACTATTATGGAAGGACTGTATCCACCAAATTATCAAAAAAACAAGTAATTCTATAAATATCCTAAGAGCGTTTTGTAGAGCAAAGTGGGGAGCAGACCCAAATACGGCTTTACTATTCTACAAAACAATGGTACGATCAATAATGGATTATGGAAGTCAACTCTATGGAACAGCAGCAGATACACATCTAAATAAAATCGAGATACAACAAAATAAATGCTTAAGAGTTTGCCTGGGATATCTTAAGTCAACGCCCATAAACATTATACAAGCTGAAGCCGTGGAACCTCCTCTTAAACTAAGAAGACAACTATTGAGCAGAAAATTCATGATAAAAACCATTTCAAAAAAAACTTCTTACCTCAATAGTGTACAGTCACTAACAGTTCAAGTTTTGACCCATAGATACTGGCACTTCAAGAAAACCCCCCTCATAGTAGAATCTTTCTCAGGAATAGCTGGCATTACAGATATACTCTATTCCAACCAACTCCCTCCAGTTTTAATTTACTCACCTGAACAAATTTTTTCACGTGAAATTAGAACCTACTATTTTGAAAGTGAAGAAGTAGCAAGTATCAATCAAACAAAGTTCAACGAAACAAAAAACAAATACTGGCCAAACTATGATTCTATATTCACTGATGGATCAAAGTCAAAAGAATATACCAGTTGTGCCTTTTACCATTTTGAGGAAAATACTGACAAAAAATTTATTTTACCAAAGGAAGCTTCCATATACACTGCAGAACTAACAGCAATAGTGCAAGCTATGAAATACGTACTCGGCTCTAACCACGACAAATTTATAATATGTACGGACAGCAAAAGTGCAGTAGATAAACTTAAAAATGTTAAAATAAATAGATCAGTTAATCATATTGAAGCAAAAATCCTGTATTTACATAATGAGATACACATTAAGAATAAAGTCGTCATATATCTATGGGTAAAGGGACACGCAGGCATAACAGGTAATGAAATGGTGGATGCCTTAGCAAAAACAGCTCCAACATCAGGAGAAGAACTAAATCTTAAACTACCCCCGTCCGATTTATTCTTAAATCAAAGGAACAAAATAAATGAGATGTGGCAAAACCTATACAGTGCATCAACAACTGGAACAAACTTTTGTAAACACCAGCCAAGGATCCCCAGAAAACCATGGTTTCACAAAATACCAAACAGAAACTTTGTCGCCACAATAAATCGAATACGTGCAAACCATGCACTAACACCTTATTATAAGCACAAAATAAAAATTACAGACGATCCACTGTGTAGTTGTGGTAAAATGGGTACATTGGTACATGTTTTACTTGAATGTCCAATAAATATTGTAAACATTAATAATCTATATAAAAACTTAATTCACTACAAGATAAACCTTCCAATAGACCTAAATTGTATTATTTTTTCAGGAAATAATAATATACTTTATGTACTTCATCAACACATCATAAACTGTAAACTAAAATTGTAAAATTACTAACCAATTTTGTAAGCAATTCTGCAAAACAAACTAAATGTAAAGCATTAAAGGAAAAAAAAAGGTGAATACAAAAAAAATAAAAAAAAAATAATAAAAAAAAATAAACCAAGTAAAAAAAAATGAACCAATTAAAAAAAAAGAAAACCACAAAAAACAAAAAAAAAGACAAAAAAAAAACAAAAAAAAAACAAAAAAAAACAAAAAAAAACAAAAAAAAAACAAAAAAAAACAAAAAAAAAGAAATCAAAAAAAAAATAAAAACACACACAAAGAGGGCTAAAACCTCCGCGGCGTTGAACCGGGTTGATGCTCTAGCGCGGAAGGAAAAAAAAATTAAACACCTTACACCTTACTAATGCTACATATTACTAACAAAACAAATGAATACATCATGCTCAAGTTTGATACTATGAAACAATTTACACAAACTATTTATACAATCTAACATAGTCTGGCTAATTGGTCCTCACCAAAGCCATAAATTCCACGAAAAAAAAAAAAAAAATGAGACTGATATTCATTTAAATAAAAGTCGAAATCAGAAATCGATAGAAAATCGACCATGTAGTAACTGTGAGGCTCCTGGGTATCCGAGACGTTTTCATCCAGTTGAAATTTGCAGATGCAAAACCCGTAGCGCTGAGGCGAGAAGGGTAAATCTAGCGGATGTTGGTGAAGTTGCTGTTAATGCTCAATAGGAAGAACAACAAAAAAAACTAGATTATACACCTCTAATTAAATTAACTGTTACAATAAACAATAATAAAGTTACTGGAGTTTATGACAGTGGATTGGATCTAATATAACACTGATAAATTCAAAGATTATTGAAGATGATAAACATTATATGTTGGAAAATGAACAGACATTTAGAACAATTAGTGGTGTGGGAAAAAGTTATAATAAAATAAAGTTACCTATGAAAATCCATAAAATAGAACAAGAAATAGATGCTTTTGTGATTAAAAATGATAATTTTTCTTATGACGTATTGCTAGGATTAGATGTTATTAAACAGTTTCGTTTGCTGGAAGATGAAAATTTGAATATTCTCCAAAGAGTGGATGAAAACAAGATAGAAGATATTAAGACATTAGAGGATAATTTAAGATATAGTCATAATAGTACAACCGAGACTTTAGATAACAATAAAGTTCAGGTAAGACATTTTGAAGAAAACTCCTATGACTACTTCGATAAAGTAAAACAGCTAGGCAACATTAAAATAAAACAAATTTCTAAAATATTAGATGAAAACTTATCAATATTTGCAAAACACAAGTACGATGTAGGAGAAGTAACAAATCAAGAAGCTCACATTAAACTCTTAGAAAATAAATACACTTCAAAGAAACCTTATCGAATCTCCATTCCGGATGAACGTGAAATTGAAAGTCAGATAACATCGGTCTTCAAGTTACTTGAAGCAGGACTGATAGAGAAGTCTGAATCTCCTTTTGCTACACCAGTGACCTTGGCATATAAGAAAGACGAAGGAAGACGATCTAGAATCTAGACTCTGTGTTGATTTTCGTGAACTGAATAAAATTTTGGTACCGGAATCACAACCATTCCCGCGAATCGAAGACATTATAGTAAAGGCTCGCAACTGCAAATGGTATACAGTTTTGGATATTAATTCAGCATTTTGGACAATACCAGTAAGGCAAAAAGATCGTTATAAGACGGCATTTGTTACACAGTCCGGTCATTATCAACGGAAGAAATTACCTTTTGGTTTAAAAATATCTCCAGAGATTTTTCAACGAATACTAGCCACTACTATTCGACGTAACGGACTTCAGGGCTGTTGCATAATTGATGATATTCTAATCTTTTCTTCTGATTTTGAAGAACACCTACGCCACATAGAACAACTATTTTATGCACTCAGACAAGAAGGTTTCCTGCTTAAATTATCAAAATTCCCAGACCTCAAAATCAGAAAAATATTCGTCAGTTCCTGGGAAAAATAAATTTTTACCATAAATACATTCCAGATTTCATGAGCCCATGGCCCTAGGTTTCATGAGCCCATCCATAATCTTCTACGTAATAAAACAGAGTTTAAATGGACAGATGAATGCGAGACAACATTTATGCGAATCAAAGAATATCTATACACGAAGCAACGAAGCATTAAACCTAGAAATTTTGTGCAGTAAGATGAATCGTCATGCAACTTTTTGCATTCGACTAGAGAGAGTGTCAGGCAACTTTGTGAACTAAATTCATCTAGGGCAAAAATTTTTGTGCATAAGAAAATGTATTTTAAAAGTGCATCTCGAAGAGGTGAAAATGAAAAATTTAGAACTCGGGCAATATTGATGGAAATGAGATGAATTTTTATAATTAGGGGTTTTAGGGATCGCTGAGTACGAGTTTCATATCGGCGATGGTCCCCAAGGTACCTGGTGCCCACGGTGGAACTCGTCGACTAGAGTTTTACGTTATAATCATTAAAAATCAGTCAATATCCATTACTCGGGGGGTTTTTGGGGTCTCCGGCCACGAATTTAGTGTTGGCGATGGTCTCCAAGATACCTGGTGCCCAGGGTGGAACTCGTCGCCTGAAGTTTTATGATATAATTATTCCAAATCATTTAAAACCATTACGCAGGGGTTTTGGGGGTCGCTGAGCACGAGTTTTATGACGGCGATGGTCTTCTGTGTACCTGGTGCCCAGGGTGGAACTCGTCGCCTGGAGTTTTATGTTATAATCATTCAAAATCAGTCAATAACCATTACTCTGAGGATTTTGGGGGTCGCTGAACAATAATTTCATGTGTTCGATGGTCTCCAAAGTACCTGGTGCCCAAAGTGGAACTCGTCGTCTAGAGTTTTATGTTATAATTATTACAAATCATTTAAAACCATTACTCGGGGAGTTTTGGGGGTCGCTGAACATGAATTTCATGACGGTGATGGTCTCCAAGGTACCTGGTGCCCAGGGTGGAACTCGTCGCCTGGAGTTTTATGGTATAATCATACAAAATCAGTCAATAACCATTACTATGAACGTTTAAGGGGTCGTTGGGCATCAATTTCATGTTGGCGATGGTCTTCAAGGTGGGTATAAAATAATCTAAAAAATACGTGTTAAATTAAATGTTAGTGCACGTATTCATAATCAATTTATTTGTATAATATAATGAAAAACTTAATAAAAAAGTAAAATAAAATAAAAAAATATATTTACTTATATGAAGTTACACAAATTTCTCTCTTCCGCAATTTCGAAAACTAAAATTATAATACAGCGCAGCTATAGACTGTAGATAATGAATATTCCTTTAATACCAATCTTAAATAGCTTGATATTATAATATTATTATTTACTCGGTAATTAACAAAACTAATAAGTATAAAATATATGACTTTTTCAAAACACCAACATTAAAAACTTACTTTGCTTTAAATACGGTATCACTTTTTAGATGTTTTTTTTTTATAATTAATTAAACATTTTTAACAGAACAGAACTAAGTACATAAAAGTGTAGCTTGGAGGTATTCACATATATACTATGCTTTGTTTTTAAACCAGGAGCAGTAAAATAAAAAGACAGATTCACACCCAAGAAGGTCAATAGAAAAATCACCATATACATCTTCTTTTTTGGTTGATCATATCGGCCTTCGACGTTAATCCATTAACATTATATTATACTAATACGTCGCTAAAGAGTTCTAAAAACCACTGTTTTTTTATATAAAAGCAGACTAGAAATCTAAAAATTAAAATAATACCGCAGAAAACACAAAAAATCGCTGATATAACTTAATTACCCTGGAAATGCCAATTATGTCAAAATTTCATAAAAGTCATTAGTGTCAAAATTTAACGCCAACTGCTTTAAAAGCGACAAAATTCTAAAATAATTTTTAAATAGGTATTTTTTTAGGATATAATATAAAAGTTTTTAAGAAAAATTATTAATGAAAAATATATTTAGCGCCCCCCCAAAACACCGAAGTAATGGATATTGACTGATTCTGAATGAATATATGTAACATAAAACTGCAGGCGACGAGTTCCACCCTAGGCACCAGGTACTTTGGAGACCATCGCCGACATGAAATTCGTACTCAGAGACCCCAAAAACCCCCGAGTATTGGTTATTGACTGGTTTTGAATGGTTACAACATAAAACTCCAGGCGACGAGTTTCACCCTGGGCACCAGGTAACTTAGAGACCATCGCCGACATGAAATTCGTACTAAGCGACCCCCAAAACACCCAGATTTATGGTTTTTCACTGATTTTGAATAATTATGACATAAAACTAAAGGCGACGAGTTGCACCCTGGGAACCAGGTACCTTGGAGACCACCGCCAACATTAAATTGTGTTTAGCGCCTCCAAAAACCCACCGAGTAGTGGTTATTGACTGATTTTAAATGGTTATAACCTTAGACCATAAAAACTGATAGACACGCCGTAATGCTATTCTCTCGTCTCGAAGAGTGAAGCCAACATAAAACGATTCACACAGCTGTGCGTGACGTCAGTTTACGGCAGAAAACTTTAGAGATTAGAAGTGTTTATAGGTGTTGTAAACTTTTTAAAGTGTTCCAATTTAAAATTTTTCCAATACACTAATTTTTTAATTATGGTGTTATCTTGTAGAGCATTTAATTGTACGCAGCGACACAAAAAAAGGGGAAAACAACTAAAATCCAGTTTACAGCAGCATAATAAACAAGCGATTTGTCAAAAAATTGAATAATTTATAAAGTATCTTAATTCACTCAAATATTCCAACAATGGTGAACCACTGCATCTAAGCCAAAAATAAACGGGTTTTATTGGTATGATGCGAATGCGAATTTGGAAAAATTACGTGAAGGATCATATGGATGGAGGTCTGAAGTATCTTTCGGCCTATAAACTTTCTCAGTATCACTTAGAAGTTTTCTTTAGTTCTATTATAGGAGTCATGGAGGTTACAACAACAACCCAACGGCAAAAAAATTTGAAGATGCATATAAAAGACTCTTAATGCACACACGTGTTACAGGATCTACCCAGGCTAATTGTATAGAACAGGCACCTTCCAGAATTTTAGCAATGAGCACAACAAATACTGTAAAAATGAAAACTGTTGATCATCAACTCATTGACAACTCTAGAACTGATGAAAATAATAGGGAAATAATAACTAGTAACCATGATTATACTGCAAATAATTTAAGTTTTTCAAAAAGAGTCATCTTATGTTTGTGATGTTGTTGACTATATCGCTCGGTTTGTAGTTAAGAAAGTTAAGAGAACATTACATTGTGACATATGTTTGTGTGCAATTGAATGTGATAATTTACAATGTCCATTCATAAGACACAAAAATTATAGCATATCAAAAAATTTTTTAATTCAACCTTCTAAAGACGTCATTCATATTTGCAAAATTGCTGAAAGCGAAATTAGAATTATGTAGGTACAATTCAAAAAAATTGAACGATTCTAAATTATTGACAAAATTGATCTTAAACGTGCATGGTTCTGTGTTTAGCGAATACAAATAACATGTTTGATCATGATTTTGAAACAAACCATTTGTTTAATCGAATAAAGATAATTTGTTCGCATTATTGATACATCAGATTGTACCACGAAGGTGAAAAACTAAATAATGTAATAAGAGTTAGAAGTAAGTTAACAAAAGCTATTTTGTTTTGTGGTCATTAATTAATAGATTTCCTACATATTTTTTCACCTAACGTGAAACTAACACCCAAAAGAAAATTACTCTCCTTTAAATTTATTTTTGATTATCAAACAAGAAGAGATATACCAACGATATAATTTCAAATAAAACATTTATTTTTACAAAATTACTTTAAGTCAAAAATATTTATTAATTACTTTGCTAAATGATTTTTCTTCCATATATTTTACAAAATATTAAGTTATACTACAAAACTACTTATATTACAAAAGTTATACTATAATTAATCTAAAATTGGGTAATTTTATTAGTGCTTTGCTAAGAATCCAAACAAGTTCTTGCCGTAATGCGACGTCACTTTAGCGGAAGGTCTTTGCTTCAACGGTTCGGTACAAGGCGTGTCTATCAGTTTTTATGGTCTAAGGTTATAACATAAAACGCTAGACAACGAGTTCCAACCCTTGGCACCAGGTAACTTGGGCACCATCGCCGACATGAAATTCGTACTCAGTTACCCTCAAAACCACCAGGGTAATAGTTTTTGACTAATTTTGAATAATTATAACTAAAGACTCCTGGCGACGAGTTCCACTTTAGGCACTAGGTATCTTGGAGACCACCGCCGACATTAAATTCGTGGTCAGCGACTCCAAAAACCGCCGTGTAATGGACATTGACTGATTTTTAATTAGCATAACATAAAACTCCAGGCGACGAGTTCCACACTGGGCACCAGGTACCTTAGAGACCATGGCCGACATGAAATTCGTACTCAGCGACTCCCAAAACCCATAGGGTAATAGTTTTTGGCTGATTTTGGATAATTATAACTAAAAACTCTAGGCGACGAGTTCCACCCTGGGCACCAGGTATCTTGGATGCCATCGCCAACATTAAATTCGTGGCCGGCGACCCCAAAACCCCCCGACTAATGGATATTGACTGATTTTTAATAATTATAACATAAAACTCTAGGCGACGAGTTCCACCCTGGGCACCAGGTACCTTGGAGACCATCGCCGATATGAAATTCGTGCTCAGCGATACCCAAAACCCCCGAGTATAAAAATTCAACTCATTTCCTTCAATATTTCCCAAGTTCTAAATTTTTCATTTTCACCTCTTCGAGATGCACTTTTAAAATGCATTTTCTTATGCACAAAAATTTTTGCCCTAGATGAATTTAGTTCACAAAGTTGCCTGACACTCTCTCTAATCGAATGCAAAAAGTTCCATGGTTTTGAGCTTTTTAGTGCTTCGTTGCTTCGTCTACTATGTCAGAGTCCCATCTTGTCAATTTTTGACCCAGAGAAAAAAACTTATGTATTTACAGATGCTAGTGCTTTAGGAGTTGGAGCAGTTTCGAAACAGTTACAAGAAAATGGTGAGTTGCACCCAGTGGCATATTTTTCAAAGAAATTCTCGCCATCACAAGCAAAGACAAAAGCAGTTTATTTGGAGTATCTCGCAATAAGAGAAGCACTACGTTGTTGGCAGCACTGGTTAATAGGTCTAAAGTTTCAGGTAATCACAGATCATAAGCCATTAGAAAATCTGAAAATAAAAGCACGAACCGATGAAGAACTTGGAGACCTAGTGTACTATCTCTCTCAATACGATTTTATCATTACATATTCTCCAGGCAAAACGAACCAAGAAGCTGATGCTCTTTCGAGAATTCCTGTTTTGGAATCTTTTGAGAATACTAAGGACATGCTACAAGTGGTTAACTTGATAACCATCGAAGACATAAAAGAAGATCAACAAAATAATAGCACTGAGCTATATTTAGACAATCGTACAGTTAAAAAAGGCGAACTACTTTATAAAAAACTAAGAAACAAAGAACGCATTTTTATATCTAAGAACTTTGATTTACAATTGGTAAAAAAGATTCATTCCCACTACGGCCACATTGGAACTGGTCATATGATAGCAAAAATACGACCTTTTTATTATTTTAAACATATGGATACAGTTATAGCAGAATTTTGCAACCAACCCAAGTAGCAATTTGTCGACGCGACAACGTTGTCTACTGCGTGGCAACGTTTTCTTACAACGTTGTTATTGCCTAAAAGACGACCCTATTCTGCACTGATTTGGTGGACGATTTTTGAGTTGTCTTGACGTTGCCTAGGCAACCTCCTGTTTAAGCAACATATCGTTTCGTAACCGTTGCATAAGACAACTGAAGCGACTACTAATTAGTACAGACGTTTGAAAGTGGCTCAGTGTTATATTTCAATTTTAGTTTTGCATGAACTGCCTTTTGAACTTAAAGTGTGATATTAGTGTAAAATTATTGTATAAAGTGAAAATAAGAATCAAAAATTACAAGCGGAAGAGGCTGTAAGTAAAAAATTTTGAAAATTAAATTATATTAAAAACTGACAACCTATAATATTTAACAACTGTCAAATAAAAACATTTGGCTAGAGATAGGAGTAAACATTTTGGAACTGTAGAGGTGGGCGTTACTCCTTACGGTATAATAATCAAATAATAGCTGATAAAACTAAAATGCAAGTCAATATTCCGCCAGAACCACCTGACAGGGGAAAAAATTCTATGATGTCAACAAATGAAAATGATAAGGTCATAAAAAATCTGTACACAAATAATGATAACGGACCTTTTTACGTATATATCGAAAATAAAAACGGTAATTTTGGAAATTGCACCAAATCGGGACAGCCAGAATAATATTAAATACAGTGCCGGAGGTACAAAATAATATTACATTAATAACAGTAATTGGTAGGAATAAAGTAAAAGTTGAACTTAATTATTTTGAAAGTGCAAATAAATTAATAATTTCCGAAAAGTTAGCAGCAAAGGAGTATAATGTATACTTACCAACATTCCTTATACAAAAAAGGGGAGTAATTAAGTTAGTTGATAAAGACCTGGATGAGAAAGAATTAATTAATATAATTCAACCTAGATATGAATATAAATTTGAGGTAGTTAATGTAAAAAGAATTAATAGAAGAGTTAAGAATTCAGATGGAAATACAGGGTGTCCCGGAAAATAGTGCGTTCCTTGAAGGTATAGGTAGAAGGCACCATGTAGAACAAAAAACTCTTATAACATTTTTTTCTAAATGCAACCGTTTGACCAAAAAATTAAAATGTATTTTGGTATGTAAATTTAAATCTGACAACTATGTGCGGTACGCAAATTTAAGCATAGACAGTCCCATGTAAATAGATAGAAGATACTAAGATACATAGTAAACAGATAGTTTTAAAGAATCCTGTTTAGTGTTTAGTGTCAATGCGAAAATGTTTTCGAATAGTGAGTGTATTACCTATTATGTTATTACCTATGAATGGTGTTTGTGAAAGGTTACTTGAAACATCTATTCGGTATAATAATTATTTTCAAGTAAGTACAACTTAGTTATTTCAGTTCACAAGTAAACAAATTACTGAGACATTATCTGGTGTATTTAAGTTCCACTGTAAACTATTAAAACTATGTAATTCAGTTAAAGCCCTCAGCAGTACTCAGCATTCAACCCATTTAAACCTTACTAAATACATAATACTAGTTTAGTTAAAAGACGTGTTTTTATGTTAAAAGATGTGTAATTCGTTTAAAATTATGCAATAGGTATTTCAATACATTTCAAAAGAAAATAATTTTAGTAAACAAATCGTAAATACATAAGTATTACCTACTATTAGGTTGGATTATTTTAAATACTGTTAATCACAATCACAAACGAGTTTTTATTATGTTATTATTCCGTAGTGCGTTCGATGTTGCCAGTTTATTAAAATTTCCAAACATTAAAATACAGGTATATGGAAAACAATGTTAACTTTTTTTTGGAAACGGCTAACTTTAGAAAAAAATGGTATAGGACTTTTTTGTTCCAAATTGTGTATTCTCTCCATACCTTAAAGGAACGCACTATTTTCCGGGACACCCTGTATAGAGTATATCCCTACATCTACCATAATAGTATCTTTTAAGGTGATACAGTAGCGATCAACAGGTAGCCAAAACGCGTTCCAAGATTGCGGCTGTAATTTTGAATATTTTTTCGAGATATTTGGCACACATATTCGTAATATAATAAAGAATGGCGGTACAGAGCCCAATTTGAAAAATATATTAGTATGTGTAAATTACTCTGTAATTAAATACAATATTAAAAAAACGAGCCTGTACCGCCATTAAGAAGAATAAAAAAGTACACTTTCTTCAAATAAACTTTTTTATCCGATGCCTAGATTTTGTGTCATTTTTGAACTGCTAATGAAATAAAAAAATTTAGTAGTTCCAAAATGACACAAAATCTAGGCATCGGATTAAAAAGTTTATTTGAAGAAAGTGTATTTTTTGTTCTTCATAATGGCGGTACAGGCTCGTTTTTTTAATATTGTATTTAATTACAGAGTAATTTCCACATATTAATATATTTTTCAAATTGGGCTCTGTACCGCCATTCTTTATTATATTACGAATACGTGTGCCAAATATCTCGAAAAAATATTCAAAATTACAGCCGCAATCTTGGAACGCGTTTTCGCTACCTGTTGATCGCTACTGTTTCCTCTTAAGGGTCAAACGATACCTCAGCAGGTAATTATAGAAAAAATGGTATATGAAGTCGAAGCATATATCCCCAGATTAGTTCAGTGTTTGAAATGTTTGAGATTTGGACATGTAAGTTCCCAGTGTAGAGGAAAAGATAGATGCAAATATTGTAGTGAAGAACATGAGAGTAATAATTGTACCGACAAAAAAGATATAAAATGTGCACTTTGTAGCGATAATCATATGGCAACAGATATGACGGCACGTTGTCCAGAAAGGGAAAAGCAAAAAGATATTAAAAATATAATGAACTCAGAAAAACTATCTTACTATGAAGCCAACGTCAAATACAAAAAAACTTTTCTACAGTGGTTAAAAACAATCCAGCAACTACCTCGAGTTATTATACAATAGCAAAACGGAAGAGGACTGGAAGTATTAGTTCAAATACCAAAGATATGGCAACAATGGAGCAACATAAACAAATATTACGTAATCCCAATGTACAGTCACAACCGGTTTTTTCAAACTACCATAATATATCTGATTATCACAATAGTGATAATTTACAGTAAAAATTTTTGTGAAAATATATTAGATTTTATAAAAACTAAATTATATCAATTAAGTTATACTATGGACATAGAAACATTAGCAGCTTTAAAAAATAATATAGAGAAAGTAATAAATAACACTAATGGCTAATATTAATATGTTGCAATGGAACGGTAGGTCTGTTTTAGCAAATAAAGGTTCTTTAGAAAGGTATCTTTTTGATAAAAATATTTCTATTTGTTTTTTATCGGAAACTTGGTTTAAAAGAAATATGAATATTCATTTTTCAGGATATAATATATATAGAGAAGACAGACATGATGGATATGGAGGAGTGGCCTTGCTGCTTAAAAGCAGTTTGGCTGTTTCTCCAACTCCATTATATCATAAAATTAATAATGTAATGACTATTAGCATAGCTGTCCGATTACCTTCAGGAAAAACAATAAACTTATACTCAATATATGTTAAACCTGGATTAAGTATTTCACAGAATGATTGGAAAAATTTTTTTGGTAGTTTGAAAAAACCATTTTTGGTAGGTGGTGATTTTAATTGTCATAACGTTGCTTGGGGTTGTAGTACTACGAATCATTTGGGGAAAAACTTATTAGAGGCCATTGATGAATGTAATTTAATATATTTAAATATTGGTAAAGAAACTATTGTGTCTAGACCGGGAAGTATTAATAAGTCAGCAATAGATATTACTATTTCTACAGCCGATGTTGCTCATTTATTTGACTGGGACGCGGATGATACGACATTAGGTTCAAATCATTATGTAATTTTAATGAAGATAAATTTGAATTATAACGTTAATAATATTAATTATACTAGAAAAAAATGGAATATAGAGAATGCAGATTGGACGCTTTTTTCTTCTCTTATGGAACAATATGCTGAAATTAATAAAAATAATAATGACTACCATACCTTTATTGAAGAATTTAAAAAATGTATTAAAATTACTGTTCCAGAGAAGAAAAAATCGTTTCACGCAAAATTTAATAAGAATTGGTGGAATCCAGAGTGTAGTAGGGCAATAAAGCAACAACAATTAGCACTTAAACAGTATAAAAAACAAGGAACAATTGAAAATTACATTAACTACAACAAATGCACAGCTATTACTAAAAAAATAATAAAACAAAGTAAAAGAAAAGCATGGAGAGAATTTTGTGTCTCTTTAAATAGAAACACAAATATTAAAACCATTTGGAGTCAAATACGAATATTAAATAATGTCTATAAACCACCCATAAGTTCAGTTATGGAAGGAGATTGGATAGCAAATTTTTTTAATAAAATTTGTCAACCAGGTCCTGCTCAAAATATCATATATTCGACTAATGTAGAAGAACATTATTTAGTAAAATCATTTACTATGAATGAATTAGAAGCGAGTATAAAAATAAACAAAAACACAGCTCCAGGACTTGATGATGTTCAATATATCATGATAAGTAAATTGGGAGAAGAGGCTAAGAATATGCTACTGGCAATTTACAATAAAATATGGAATACCGAATGTTATCCATCAAGTTGGAGAGAGTTTATAGTTTTACCCTTTCTAAAACCATACAAAAATCCAGAAATGCAAGAATCATATCGAGGAATCTCGTTAGGATCTTGTATTAGTAAAACATTTGAAAGAATGTTAAAGTGGAGATTGGAGAAATGGTTAGAATCTAATGAAAAAATACCGGCTTCACAATTCGGATTTAGAAGAGGATATTCTACCACAGAAAACATAGGTCATCTAGTAACAGATATTAATCTTAGTTTTACTGAAAATAAGTCTGTTACAGCTTTATTTATGGACATAGAAGGAGCATACGATAATGTCAATCTTAGTATTCTATATAACAAAATGTCACTAATTGGTCTTCCGGAAAGTTTTAATAAAAAATAATTAAGATGTATTCCAACAGAAAAATATTCCTAAACATTAACAATAACCTGTTAGGACCTCAAATTGCTAGAGATAGGTTACCACAAGGAGGCATATTAAGTCCAGTATTGTACCTTATTATATACACATGATTTAGAAAAAACAGCAAAATTTTCAAAAATTATACAATTTGCAGACGATGTGGTAATTTATCAAGATCAAACTGAAATTAATCAAGGGATCAAAAATATCAATGATAACTACATAACAATTAGTAACTGGGCATTTAAAAATGGACTTGCATTATCTAAAGATAAAACTCAAGCCTCTATATTTACTAGACAAAGGAAAAATGTCCCAGTAGAAATAAAATTAAATAATATAAATTTTCCGGTACAAAAATCTGTAAAACACCTCGGTGTCATTTTGGATCAAAAATTTCTATGGAAAGAACAAATAGAAAATATAATTAGGAAAACAGAAAAAGGAGTAAATACCTTACGAGCAGTTTCACATTCCACATGGGGAGCAGATCCCAATATTTCTCTTTTGATTTATAGAGCTTATATAAGAGCAATAATAGATTATGGATCAGTATTTTATGCGGACGCAGCCAACTGTTATCTACAAAAAATTGAAGTCGTTGTGAACAAATGTTTAAGACTGTGTTTAGGCGCTCTAAAGTCTACTCCAATAAATAATTTATTTATAGAGTGTTCTGAAATGCCTATGACAATAAGAAGATGCAAACTAGGCAGTCAATTTTTAATTAAATTACTTCATAAAGAATCCAATATAATATATAATTGAAAAAATTCATCGATTGTCAATGCAAGATTTAATGAATTAATACTGGCAAAAAAAGAAATCACCTTGTATTGCAGAATGCTATAGACAATTGGCTAAGTACAAGGAAAATATTCACACTACATCAATAAACCTAAGCTATACCTATAAATTCGAAGAAACGATGAAAATAGATATAAATTTCCTTCGAGATTATTCGAAATATCCAAATCAAATAAGAAATCTAATGTTTGAAACAGATATAAAAGAATTAGTACCAAATTCATATCAAATTTACACCGACGCATCAAAAAACAAGGAGGGAACAGCCTGTGCAATATATGATCCACAAGTTAAGTATAAAAAAATGGTAAAATTAAATATAAACACAAACATATATTCGGCGGAGTTAATAGGTATACTAGAAGCCTTGAAGTATTGTCAACATATTATCACAAATTCAGAAATTGTTATAATAAGTGACAGTAAAAGCGCTTTGTCAAAAATAAAGCACCTGAAGATAACTTCCAGAGTAAATTATATTATTTTGGAAATAATCAAAAATATTAACAAATTAAATACAGATTTTAAAAAAAATACGGTTATTGTGGGTCAAAGGACACAGCGGAATTATGGGTAATGAACTCGTGGATTCCTTAGCTAAGCAAGCTCTAAAAGAAGGGACATATATTTACTACAAATGTACACCTGAAGAAATTAAAAATATTAGCACTAATATATATAAAATAATCTGGAGCAAAGAATTTGAGGAAATTAAAAAAGGTATGTACTATAAAGAAATTGAGACAAATATGCCGTTTAAGATTTAACCATGCATTGATTCCAACATATCTACATAAAATTCATTTAAGAGACAATCCATATTGTCAATGTGGAGAAATAGGTGATGCTGAACATAAGATTTTAAATTGCTCTCTAATACAAATAAATATAAATATGTTAATAAGTAAATTATACAGTTGTAAAAATATAACACACCCAATAAATTTAACATATATATTATCACAAATTAATAATACAGAATTAATGCAATTATTTATAGAACATATTAAAAATATAAAAATCAAATTATAAACTAACTAAAGTAAAGATCGAAATTAAAACTTATTATATAAGTAAACCTGTGTTTTGCCTGATGTGGTATTTCCACTGACCAGTGGTCATTCCTTATAAAGTATGTAGAATAAGTAGGATAAAAAATGTTAAGTAGATAGGTATAGGAAAAGATATTGTAAAATAAATGAGCAAAATTGGTGAATCGGCGAATGAGCCTTAAAGGGCCCGTAGTCATACAACTCCAAAGAAAAAAAAACTGAAGCGACTATAAAAAGCACCTGCGCGTGCAATGGTTGCTCAAGGAGTCAGACTAGTTATGTTTTTTACCTATATTTTTAACACCTGTATGGTGAATGCGAAAACCAAAAAGTAAACTGTTTTGACATCGTATTGGGTATTTAAATTAATATGATATAAATACATAAAGGACTTATTACCTGATGTGAAATTTATAAACGCATCTCAGATTACCGTCAAATATGGATATTTCACCTTTAAAAAACACACGCGCTGCTTTTTTATGACATTTTTGACAAAAAATAAGCAAATTTAAAAAATCACATTTTAATATAAAAGTCAAAATGTATGTTAAAGATGTTCTGTATAAATTTAATGTATTGATGGTGCTTTTAAAGTTATCAGAAAATGTCTGCATTTTTTATATTCTGTGTTTTCATTTTCTTTACATCCCAAAAATCTCAAGTAAAACCAAAATGGCGCATTAAACAATATTACCAATATTACTAAAAAAATACCTAATTACCAACCTTAGACGGATAAGACAACTTAGAAGTCCAATCGCCAACCAAACCCGGCCGCGCCGACTATCAAAACCACTTTAGAACGCACCCTCTTATTGGGTGACAGAGGTCATGTGACCAGTGTCAAAAGTGTATCATTCTCATTAACAGCGTTGCCACATTTAGTAGATTTCTACTTTTTTGGTAGAATTTTGATATTTTTTAAAAAATTCTAGTAGGCAATATTTTTTAGTAGATTTTTGGTATATTTCAACAGAATTTGATCCATTTTTTCGAATCATGAGGAAACTATAATAAGTATTTTTGAAAAATTTACACGCAGAATGAAAGACTGCATTATTTAGAAAAACCAAAACGTTTCTTTTGAACGAGATATTTGGAATTAAAAGTCACTAAATTTTTTCTTTTTTTCACCCCTGTAACGTATTAAAATAAACATTATAGAAGTTTTCAGGGACTTTCGGTCCTCGGTAATAACGTAATCTTTCTTTGTGCGTTTAAATTTTTCAAAAATACTTATTAGTTTTCTAAGGGCCGGTTGTTCGAACGCTAATCAGCAATGATCACTATCAAATATTTAATTACTGTCACCAACTGTCAATGTCAACTTTGGTTGGGTTGCTGAAAACATAATTGATTATAATTATGAAATTAGTTAATTAATTAACATAACAATTGTTAACATAATTGATTGATTGAAACTAATTTCATAATTGTAATCAATAATTATGTTTTCAGCAACCCAATCAAAGTTGACATTGACAGTTGTGACAGTAATTAAATATTTGATAATGATCATTTTTGATTAGCGTTCGAACAACCGGCCCTAAGGATTCGCAAAAAAAAACGAAAACATTTAAAATACATTGAACATTTTAACAGACGACATTTTGCGCCTATCCCCTTAAGTTAGCTGTTGTGTTTGTTATAAAAAATCCCAAATATATCCCAAAAATACTTAAGTATATTTTAGTTTTTGATTTAGTAGATTTTAGCTAAAAAATGATAATTACCAGTTGGTGGTTTGGAATAATTAGGTTTCCAATTTTGTGGAATTGCTCTTGGGACATTTAGGACGGATGTGCATATCACTGTATTACTGTATATTTACATGGCCTAAAAAGAATCTACTGATTTTGTGAAAACAAAACTACTGAAAGAGTTAAAACTGACCTGGCAACCCTGTCTACCAAAGCAGATACAAAGATGGTTTTGGTTATCAAATCTCAAATCTACTGATAAAACAATGGAATGGAAACCAGCTATTAAAAAAACAAATAAACAGGTTGTTAAATAAATCGAAAATTTCCGTCAAAATAAAATATATAATAATTAGTTTAGCATTATAACATTTTTAAGTCGTTGCGATTGTTGAAAAAACTGAAGTGTGATATGTAGTTGTCAAAATGGTAATAAATTAGTTGCCCGTATAACTACAGGTTGTAACATCGTAATGTCAGTCGGGGTAGGGGACGTTGGCCGAAACAACTGAAAATGCTCTCGGGTAACGTTGTAGACAGTGCATTTGTTTGTACTGACAACCAATGCGTCGAAAAATTGCTACTTGGGAATGTGATATTTGCAAGAAAAACAAATCAAGAATAATCCGAGGCATTGGTCGTTTATCACAGTTAGGGCCAGCTAATGAACCATATGAAATAATATCTCTAGACACTATTGGTGGGTTTGCAGGAAACCACTCACCTAAACGTTATCTTCATCTTTTAGTAGATCACTTTTCTAGGTTTGCTTATACATGTCCTTCTAAAGGCCAACAAGGTAAAGATCTAATACGGTTCTTACGTCCTATTTTTGAGAAGAATAAGGTGAAAGTTCTCCTGTGTAACAAAAAGAAGAAAACTTCTGTTGGAGTGAAAGTAAAAAGAAAGATATCGGTACTCCAACAGAAGTAAGGAAAAAAAAAAACTAAGGTAACTAAGTAGTTGTGGCTGAAAAGAAGAGAATGTGGGATGTGTAAAGAAAAGGATGAAGTGGCTTCTACGTTGAGAAGCCGCAATAGGAAAAAATACTACTTTGCAGTAGTACTGAAGAAAGGGGGAATTAGAAGGGATAGAAGTAAAGTGGGAAGAGACAGAGGCAAACTGAATAGAGTTGGCTAGCTATAGATGCAAGAGAGCAACTTGACACTCAAGGATGGATACGGCTCGTTTGCATGCCTGTCGAAGAACAGTAGCTCTATATAGATAGTAATGATGACTAGAAGATGAAATAATAAAATAAGAATAAGGTACTGAAAAGGAAGGAGATGAATAATGACTAAAAACGAACAAAATAAATAAAACTAACTAATCATGGGCGCCATGAAAATGATCTTCGATCATTTTCCCAGGTATCTTATACTGCTGTCAGATATTAAATATATCAAACCTGTAATAATGAACATAAAGGAATAATAAAAATAAATGATATACAAAATAAATAAACATATTTATTAAAAATAACTACCAGATTTTTAACAATCTCTGAGTTAAGCAAGTTCATATTATGCTGTGACTCTAAAATGACATAAGTTATACAAGAAGATATATATATTTTAAAGATAACAACAATAATGTTATCTGTTACAAACTTAAATATAAGTACCTCTTACTAACATATAGGGGACAAAATTACATAAGTCTTCTACCAAATGGTTATAGTACGCCTGCTACGTACAACTAAAGGAAACCGACGAAGATGAAAATAATACAAATAAATAGGCCCAAGCCTCACTAAGAGAAAATACAATACTGAATAAAGCAAAATTAAATATACAAATGAATAAACGTTATAGAAGTGAAGTTAAGAAAAATACCGACAAAATGACCTAAATTAACCGAGCAAATGCAATGAAATAAAGTAACGACGAAGTAACCGAACAAACGAAATAAAGCGAATAAATACAATATTTGGGAAACAAGCAAGTAATGTTACAAAATAAATTTACCCGAATTACATAAACCAATATCAAAGCAATAATAAAGTATTAAAAACCTAATTTTCTCTAGGCTTATTCCTGTGCACAAGAAGTTACCGTAGATACAAAGTTTGGGAACCAAATAATCTAATATACAAATACATATGTCAAAAAAAAACAGAGGTAACCTAAATCTGGAAAAAAAACATAGTGTATTTAACAGATAGTCTGAAATATAAAAAAAAACCAATAGTTACTAAAACTCCTCACTAAATGTTCCCAAACGAGGTTGCGGTTGCATCCTAGAAAATGAGCATCACTATGATGCACCTCCATGCCCCCCCCGTAGGCCCAGGTGGCAGGACGAAAAGGAGCTGGAATGTCCCCCAAAAAGCTTGTTCCCAAAACATACTCCCAGTTTGACTTGGCGGTAGCTGCAATAAGGTCAAGGTGGCTTCCCTAGGTAGTCAAGGTGGGTACGACATCACATGAGGGTTAGTTTTCTTCCAAATGGCTAAAAACATATACTTCGTTTGATTTCTCATATAAACCGGTAAACAAAAGTAAAGAGAAGAAGAAATAATCGAGGAAAACTTTTTAGAAGCAATAACATAAAAAAACAACCATTAAAAATGGAACAAAAACTAATCTCAGGTAACCTTGAACTATTTTGAGTTTGAAAACATGAACAAATAATGGCATTGCATTTGAAATAGGAATATAAAATATGACTTATCTGAAATAACATGAGATTAAGATAGTAATAGCCATCTACATACATTTTATATACCTTAATGAAATGGTATTGAACCAGACAAAGATAGTTACATGACAATTTATAGATATATTGGAAATGAAAATTTATAGATATATTGGATGTTCAATCGGTTTAAAACGTACAGAGAAATGGTAATTATTTCCAATATTAATTTGAGGACTTCAAAAATGTTTGGTTATGTAAAACCAAAAACCCCATTAATATAAAGATCGATATAAAGATAATATAAAGATCGAAATAATCTACATCCTTCACCTAAGGGACTGGCTAAGAACATTTAACAATGAACCAACTATTTCATATATTCAAGGTTAACTAAAAAACATTAGTAGAAAAAACGATTTACCCGTTAATTTTTTATTCCTCTTCCACTGATGGTACTCCCATCCTTACTCCAGGAAACCCGTACTCCAGGAAACAAGTGGTGGTAACTTTTTCCTATACTTCCAAACTTAGTTGAAATAAAAATTAATTTCGAAGAAATTAACCGCCATTTACGGTACTAACCACCAACACCAACCTGTCAACCTCGCAGCCACCGGCCAAGTGCCTCTCATTCCTCCCACAGTCAGCGAGGAAAACGTCAAACTCTCACGGAACACGAATTAAACGACAAGGAACGGTTCAACAACTATGTTCCGTACAGTGTGACGTCACATGAGAAGTCCTTTACGATAAATTAAAGAATTTAAATGGGAGGTCAAGAGAAAATAATTATTTTTTTAAAAATAATTACAGCGCTAAAAATGATAATATAACGGGTGGACCGTTACAATCCCCTCCTACTCGGGAAAAAAATTTTTTTTTAACCAAAAAAAAATTTTTTTTTTTTAAACTTCAAAATATTAACAACTAAATTTACAATAGTCTAACAATCCACGTTGATTCGCAAGATTACTTCTAAATATAAACTAATGGTCAAGGAAAAATAAATCAATACATGACTCAAACTCATACTAAAATGTTACTATGTTACTCTCTGCTACCAAATATTAACATATATTGCTCAAAAGTCAAAACAAAACTAAATATTGTACTTAAGTTCATAATAATAACTGAGTGTCGAATTGGGCACTAAAACCAAAATTGAACTATCCATGGACATCAGATTTATAAAGGGTATATCCAAGAACGGAACAACCAGGAAAAGGTGTGAGCCAATTCGAACCATATCAAAAGTAAATGTACCAAAGTGAATAAAAAAAATCAGTAACTAAAATAGGTAAAGAATTGAACACTTTATCCAAAACTGAACTAACAATGGACACCAGATTCATAATAGTATATCCAGAGAAGAACAATCAGGAAGATTTATGGAACAATTCTCACTAATGTCAAATAATACCAATAATAAACATACCAAAGGAATCCAAAACTCAATAACCAAAATAAATGTGGAATCGGACACTTAATCCAAAGTCGAACTATCAGTGGACACCAGATTCATAAAAGGCATATCCAAAGAAGAACGACCAGGCAAATTTATGGACCAATTCACACCAATACTAAACCACATAACAGATCAGGTCTACGTACACCCACATCCGGTAATACGAACCTATCCAACTAAATACACAAAATAAATGAAGAATCGGACACTTATCCAGAATCGGACTATCAATGGACACCAGATTTATATAGGAGTATATCCAAAGAAGAACGATCAGGCAAATTTATGGACCAATTCTTACTAATACTAAATAAACTAAATTATTGGATCCAATGGTAACTAATACTGAACAAAATAAATAAATTAGGTCTACATACACCCTCATCCGGTAATATGAACCTATCTGAACTAAGTAATCCAAAATAAGTCAGAAAAAAAATTATTAACAGACTAAGTAACAGAGATGTAACCAAACTAAATCAAAGGTAAGATAAATACCTAAAGTGTATTGACTAAAGTATTCTAGAAAATACATAACTTAATTCATGCTGGTATTCGCGAACTATAGCATGTTGCTACAACAGATGTATGAGAATAACCAGACACAGATAAGGTACTAATATAAGAATAAGTAAGAAAGAAAACAGAATAAATGATGAACTCATAAGTTTTATGACACTATGATAAGTGATAGGAAAAAAAAATATGTGATAGGTGATAGGAAAAAAAATTGACGAGAACGGGCAACCAATTTTAATTAAAACTGCAGATTCATGCGCTCTCACATACGTGGAATTATTCAGGAAATGTTCAAAAATCTAAATAACAAAACTAATGCCTAAGGAAAGAAGTGGGAATATACTCTGATGAACAACTCATTTGTCTAAACACTCCAAATACTGACTTAACAAACCTACTGCGTATAGGGATGGCGTAAGCATTGATTTATAAACAAGTGCGCAAGATATTTATCCATGTTTATCCATCAACTATCAAAGTACAAACATACTATGAAGTAAAAGACCTAGTATGAACTAAATACTTCCCTATTAAATTGTAAAAAAAAACTGGAATACTTGGACTAATTACAGAAGAATGGTTAGGACATGCGACCGTCATTTCCTAACAAGAAATATTATAATGGTAAAACGTCTGCCTACTCTGCCATGAAAGACATAAATTACGAAGCCAGTCAAACAGCAGTGATCAGTTGCTGAGCAACAACTTCGAACCCACGCATTCACAAATCAGAGCATTGACAGACTATTCATAAGCAGAAATATGAAAGACTCAAGCATTCATACATACTTACATCAAAATTCGAAACTAATTCCAGAATCATACTGTATAGGAACTAAGGGTCTGAATTATTATAAAGTATTTAAGATATTGGAGACAAATGTTAATAGAGTAACCCAATAACAAATTTAAAAAAAAACACATCTTTCCAATATGGCAAATTCAAGGACAAGATATAAAAAATAATAAAAATTAGTAAGTAATCAAATAGGTATTCAAAAATAATATAACACATAACCTGAGATATGGTAGTGTAACATAGTTCCATCATAATATCCATATTAAACAAGAGTACTTGTATGAGCTTTCCTATCCAACTATATAAATACATAATAAGTTAACAACCCTACTAACTTAGGGGTTAGGTGTGCAAAACTAAACAAAAATACAAGTGAAGTTATTATTAATTGTGTAATCCTACTGACAGGATCAGCAATCAACAATATTGACTCATACTAATAATTAAAATGCATCATGTATAATACCAAAAAAAAAATAAACTCATACATAAAGTACTACATAATATTTAAACCAATAAGTAATAAATTCATAAATAAAGTCATCAACAACAAAGCCAAAGATGAAATCAAGCAATGTATGTAGGTACCTGCATTATCAGGTGGAAAAAAAAATTAGACTAAAATTTCTAACCATACTAAAGATTGAGTTAAGCTAAAGACAAACAGAAGAAGAGATTAGCTTGAACAACACTGTTAAGGTAATCTTCTTCTGAAGATTGTTCTATAACTTAATAGAAAAGTAGTATCAATGTTTCCTAACTAATAAAGAATTTATATTTGAATCTCAACCTAAAGTATCTGATTCATATAAGCATTATATTATGGTACCCACACTGATATAATATTATTACCAAAATTTAACAAAACTGGAATATGAGATGGATAGTGGAACTACTTAACTATACAATTTATCATTGTAATGTTTAACACTACCAATTAAAGAAAAATAATTTGGATGACCATCTGTAATCATCCGAACCATGCGAATTCAACGTATCATGTATAGAAGCTAATGTTCTGGACTGATATTGCTTTGTGGTGTGTGCCTGTCTTACCAAACAATCCAAATATCAAAAATAACAAATATAAAATATAATCTAAAGTTTGTAAGACAAAGATACATATGGAGAAAATATTAGCGACACACCAACAAATCAAAATGCCAGCAAAATATATAAATAATCAAATCAATAAAGTAAATAAAATACCTAAATACTGAAAATAATTTCTAGTTAGGTGTAAAATATAACCACACTAGAAAAAAATGTATGCATATATTCAACGATTAATTGTACGCGCAAACGTACTACCATTGGTAGAAGGAATAAAAATTTAACTAATAGAACATAATGTCAGTTATGTATACTCAATCTAAATACATAAATAAGTTTCCAATAAAAATACAAAATCCAAACTAAGATATGAGCTGTACCACTAAAGCTAAAGATGAGGTATCAAAAATAAACTAACCAAAACCAAAAGAAGCAGTATAAGTCTACCTGTTTATTATTAATAAAAATTAAAGACAAAAATAAATCAGAAATAACATATATACAAAGATATCAAAAAGTTAATAAAACAGAAAATTCCAATAAAAGAAAATTGAACTAAAAGAACTACTGTCTTAGAACCATAAAACGGTTGGCACCACGCATTGGGCAGCCAGTGTAACAAAAAGAAGAAAACTTCTGTTGGAGTGAAAGTAAAAAGAAAGATATCGGTACTCCAACAGAAGTAAGGAAAAAAAAAAACTAAGGTAACTAAGTAGTTGTGGCTGAAAAGAAGAGAATGTGGGATGTGTAAAGAAAAGGATGAAGTGGCTTCTACGTTGAGAAGCCGCAATAGGAAAAAATACTACTTTGCAGTAGTACTGAAGAAAGGGGGAATTAGAAGGGATAGAAGTAAAGTGGGAAGAGACAGAGGCAAACTGAATAGAGTTGGCTAGCTATAGATGCAAGAGAGCAACTTGACACTCAAGGATGGATACGGCTCGTTTGCATGCCTGTCGAAGAACAGTAGCTCTATATAGATAGTAATGATGACTAGAAGATGAAATAATAAAATAAGAATAAGGTACTGAAAAGGAAGGAGATGAATAATGACTAAAAACGAACAAAATAAATAAAACTAACTAATCATGGGCGCCATGAAAATGATCTTCGATCATTTTCCCAGGTATCTTATACTGCTGTCAGATATTAAATATATCAAACCTGTAATAATGAACATAAAGGAATAATAAAAATAAATGATATACAAAATAAATAAACATATTTATTAAAAATAACTACCAGATTTTTAACAATCTCTGAGTTAAGCAAGTTCATATTATGCTGTGACTCTAAAATGACATAAGTTATACAAGAAGATATATATATTTTAAAGATAACAACAATAATGTTATCTGTTACAAACTTAAATATAAGTACCTCTTACTAACATATAGGGGACAAAATTACATAAGTCTTCTACCAAATGGTTATAGTATGCCTGCTACGTACAACTAAAGGAAACCGACGAAGATGAAAATAATACAAATAAATAGGCCCAAGCCTCACTAAGAGAAAATACAATACTGAATAAAGCAAAATTAAATATACAAATGAATAAACGTTATAGAAGTGAAGTTAAGAAAAATACCGACAAAATGACCTAAATTAACCGAGCAAATGCAATGAAATAAAGTAACGACGAAGTAACCGAACAAACGAAATAAAGCGAATAAATACAATATTTGGGAAACAAGCAAGTAATGTTACAAAATAAATTTACCCGAATTACATAAACCAATATCAAAGCAATAATAAAGTATTAAAAACCTAATTTTCTCTAGGCTTATTCCTGTGCACAAGAAGTTACCGTAGATACAAAGTTTGGGAACCAAATAATCTAATATACAAATACATATCGATGCTTAAGATGTGATACCGCGTATCTGCAATTTTTGACAAAATGAGATTTATTGCTTATTGCATGTAAAAAATACTCTGTCATATTGTGGTGAAAGCGCTAATTTGACCTATACAGTTTGAATGAGTAACGTGATTAGTAGTGACATCTGGTATAGGTAACCTGAATATCTTTTAATGTGACAGCGCGTATCTGAATTAGTTGACATAGTAACGTGCTGTGGTAACATTGTGTTGATAAAGGTATGTACTTACAAAACCATAATTTATTTATAAAGAAACAAAAAGCATCATAAAATATGTTCAAAGTTGCAGACAGATGTTGTCGAATTGTGGTATTATTTAAAAACCTTTGTTATTTGCATCATAAATCAATAAACTTCGGCGTTAGAACAGGAAAACAGATACGCGATATCACAGTAACCACTTTTTTGATAAATAGGTATACCTTCAGATACCTGAAATCACTAAAGCAATATACGAGTATAATATTTTTTATAAATAGTAAATTATTGTCCAAAGACTTCTGTTTATTTTAAATTTATTTCATTATAATTCGATTAAATATTTTAGATTACTGTTTTGTTCCAGATTAAAATGAGTACCTCTAGAGGTCGTCAAATGGTAACAAATGCAAGAAATGACGTAATAGTTCACGTTTTAAACAATAATATCAAGGACACCATTAAGTGTGCCATAAAAACAAACAATGAAGAAGCCACAGTATTGGAAAATACCGATGCGGATGAGCTGGGACCTACATTATTATCTTTGGAACAAGAGGTTGCCGCAGCCAATCTGCTTTTATTGGGGGAGTCTGCAGTAACAAACGAAACGTTTTCGACAGACATAAACAATGTTACTGATGGATTGCCAAAGGAATCTGATTTTGAAAAAGTGAGTAACTGGCTAAGGAATATTGACAATGAACGTTTAGATTGTGACGCAATATTAGAAACGGTTTCCAATGAAATTTCGACAAATGAGCTCTCCAGGGACAAAACACATCTAGAAGAATTAAGAAATGACGTTGCACTAAACCACGAAGGTATTTTAAATGAAGTGATGTCGAGCTCATCGTCTGTAATTGCTGATCAGATTGATGAATCGTGGTTGCCAGAAAACGAAAATAAGTCAGATTACTCAACTAGTTCGGAAGAAGGCAAACAACAAGAAGGGGAAGATTTAGATTGTGAAGCAATATTAGAAACGGTTTCCAATGAAATTTCGACAAATGAGCTCTCCAGGGACAAAACACATCTAGAAGAATTAAGAAATGACGTTGCACTAAACCACGAAGGTATTTTAAATGAAGTGATGTCGAGCTCATCGTCTGTAATTGCTGATCAGATTGATGAATCGTGGTTGCCAGAAAACGAAAATAAGTCAGATTACTCAACTAGTTCGGAAGAAGGCAAACAACAAGAAGGGGAAGAACCAGTAGCAAGAGCCGATAATGACGGTAACAACGAAAATAAAAAAGCTCGAAAAAAAATAGCAGATATCAACGAATGGCACGATATTAAAAATAAAAGACTAAGACAACACGGAAAAAAATATATTGGCTGGACAAGGATTGGAAAGACAGCGAAAAGAGGAACACCTAGAAATGAAAAACAAATGGGACCAGTCTGCTTATCCTCCGTATGTAAAAAATCCACAGTAAGGCAGTGTCAAGATTTAAATGAAGAGGACCGAAAAGAACTTTTCAACAACTTTTGGAACAATCTCACATGGGACCAGAAAAAAATCTATATCGCTTCTCTGGTTTGCAAAAAAGAAAAAAACAGAAATACAAAGAAAGAGACTGAAGAATCAAGGAGGAAAAATACATTAACCTACACACTTAAAACATTAGATGGCAAGATTTTGACTGTTTGCAAAAAGTTATTTTTGTCAACGTTTGCTCTTACAGAACATTATGTATTTAACTGTTTGACATCAGAAACAAAGCATGGAATGATAGCAGCAACAGAGGTAAATAATGAGAGAAGAAGAGAGAAGAGAAAAATAGCAGAGATCCAAAAAGAAACTCAATGCAATAAGTCCAGTAACAGCGCCAAAGATGTATTGCGTAATTTTTTAGATTCTCTTCCGAAACTCCCTGCTCACTATTGTCGCAAATCTACAAGTAAATTATATATTGAGCCTATTTTTGGAGACAATATGAGCAAAGTATACCAGGAATATTCCAGAATGTGCCGTGAACAAAATAAGGAATTGAAACCAGTTTCAAGATACACTTTTGATTTAATAGTAAAAGAAAAACATATTTCCTTCCACATACCAAAAAAAGATCGTTGTGATACATGCTGCAGTTATGAAACAAATAATCTAGATGAGAATGTCTATAAGAAGCACATTAACAACAAAGAAAAAGCAAGGCAAGAAAAGGAGAACGACAAACAGGCAGGGCATGTAAAACAATGCATTGTCCTAACACAAGATCTTCAGGCAGTAAAAGTATGTCCCATGTTAAATGCATCGGCTTTATACTATAAAACAAAACTTTGCTGTCACAACTTTACCATATTTAATGTTAATACTCATCATGTAAGATGCTACTGGTTTAGAGAAACAGAAGCTGACCTATCCGCCAATACCTTTGCAACTTGTATCACTGATTACTTGTTAGACCTCTGTCCTGTAAATATTCCTATTATTATTTGGAGCGATGGTTGCACCTATCAGAATAGGAATGCTACATTGTCAAATGCGCTTCTATCTTTTAGTGTCGAAAACAATGTTATTACCTACCAAAAGTATCTTGAGCGTGGCCACACACAAATGGAGGCCGATTCCGTTCACGCTCAAATAGAAAAGACAGTAAAATATAAGTCTATTTATCTTCCAAGTGATTATATCAGACTCACAAAGGAGTCGAGGAAACAAACACCATACCAGACAAAAGAGGTCACTTATGACTTTATCAAAAATTTTTCCGAAACTTTAGTATACCCTTCCATTAGACCAGGTCGAAAAGTGAACGATCCAACCGTAACTGATATTAAAGTCATCAAGTATACGCCTGATGGAATCATCCAAGTAAAATTAGATTATTGTGGTGAGTTTATAGATCTACCTACAAGAAAACCTAGAAGTGCAAAAACCAATGTTTCACAACTAGGCCAGTTTAAACCATTACGTAACGCTCCTATCAAAATAACCAACACAAAATATAATCACTTACAGCAACTTAAAAGTGTAATTCCTAAAGACTGCCATGGTTTCTACGACACCTTGCCTCACGAGAGTAAACAGAAGAATTAACAACGTATTTGTTGTTTTATTGATTTTTGTGTTTTCTGCATTTTTTAAATAAATATTTTAAGTCAATAAATTTCTTTCTCCCACACAAATAACAAATTGCAATATTTACATTTGGTAGTGATTACACGTAATCCTCCTCTAACCAACAATTAAACAATAGTGATTCTACGTATCTGCAGCTTTTTGTTAATGAGATTATATTAAAAGAAATGATATACAAAATATTAAAAGAAATTATATATGATGATGAAAAATATATAAAATAGTATTAAAATATTTAATTCTCACACAACAGAACGTTTTTTGCGTCTCCTGTAAAAAGGGGTTTTTGCAGATACGCGGTATCACATCTTAAGCATCGATATGTCAAAAAAAAACAGAGGTAACCTAAATCTGGAAAAAAAACATAGTGTATTTAACAGATAGTCTGAAATATAAAAAAAAACCAATAGTTACTAAAACTCCTCACTAAATGTTCCCAAACGAGGTTGCGGTTGCATCCTAGAAAATGAGCATCACTATGATGCACCTCCATGCCCCCCCCCGTAGGCCCAGGTGGCAGGACGAAAAGGAGCTGGAATGTCCCCCAAAAAGCTTGTTCCCAAAACATACTCCCAGTTTGACTTGGCGGTAGCTGCAATAAGGTCAAGGTGGCTTCCCTAGGTAGTCAAGGTGGGTACGACATCACATGAGGGTTAGTTTTCTTCCAAATGGCTAAAAACATATACTTCGTTTGATTTCTCATATAAACCGGTAAACAAAAGTAAAGAGAAGAAGAAATAATCGAGGAAAACTTTTTAGAAGCAATAACATAAAAAAACAACCATTAAAAATGGAACAAAAACTAATCTCAGGTAACCTTGAACTATTTTGAGTTTGAAAACATGAACAAATAATGGCATTGCATTTGAAATAGGAATATAAAATATGACTTATCTGAAATAACATGAGATTAAGATAGTAATAGCCATCTACATACATTTTATATACCTTAATGAAATGGTATTGAACCAGACAAAGATAGTTACATGACAATTTATAGATATATTGGAAATGAAAATTTATAGATATATTGGATGTTCAATCGGTTTAAAACGTACAGAGAAATGGTAATTATTTCCAATATTAATTTGAGGACTTCAAAAATGTTTGGTTATGTAAAACCAAAAACCCCATTAATATAAAGATCGATATAAAGATAATATAAAGATCGAAATAATCTACATCCTTCACCTAAGGGACTGGCTAAGAACATTTAACAATGAACCAACTATTTCATATATTCAAGGTTAACTAAAAAACATTAGTAGAAAAAACGATTTACCGGTTAATTTTTTATTCCTCTTCCACTGATGGTACTCCCATCCTTACTCCAGGAAACCCGTACTCCAGGAAACAAGTGGTGGTAACTTTTTCCTATACTTCCAAACTTAGTTGAAATAAAAATTAATTTCGAAGAAATTAACCGCCATTTACGGTACTAACCACCAACACCAACCTGTCAACCTCGCAGCCACCGGCCAAGTGCCTCTCATTCCTCCCACAGTCAGCGAGGAAAACGTCAAACTCTCACGGAACACGAATTAAACGACAAGGAACGGTTCAACAACTATGTTCCGTACAGTGTGACGTCACATGAGAAGTCCTTTACGATAAATTAAAGAATTTAAATGGGAGGTCAAGAGAAAATAATTATTTTTTTAAAAATAATTACAGCGCTAAAAATGATAATATAACGGGTGGACCGTTACACCTGGCTGATCGTTATGCAGCTATCAATTCAAATGAGTTCAAATCTTTCATATACGTAAGAATTGCACGTAACCCGGGTTGCCGGATTGCACATAACCTGTGCAATCTTCCTAGGAAGCCATATACGCACACTGTTTATATGGCTTCATTATCACTAGACGCAAATATGCGGCTGCCCCAAGTAGAAACACTGTATATCCATTTTTTTCAAAATCATTTTTATTGCATTTTTGGATTTAGGGTGTTGTTATCTACCAATTACCAAGGAAGAAAAAAATAAAAAATTAGTAGAACCACAATTTAACATTGCTATGAAACACATCATATCACATTCCATCTTCACTTCACCAATTTAAAACACATTATATCCATATCCCCAAGTATAAACACTGTAAATACGGGATATACAGTGTTTTTATTTGATTTTTGGGATTTACAGTGATTTACCATGGGAATCGCATGATTTACATTTTACATTCGCCAAGACCATTGATATTTCCAAGGCAATTTTTAGTTGTTTGTTAGTTATTGATGGTATGATGGTTATTGTGATAAGTGCAGTAGAAATTTGTCGTGTATAAAATATTTAAGTTTATTGTATTAATTATTTAAAATATATATTTTTAAAATTAAACTTGGTGTTACCTATTAATTAATTATCAAAAATATGAATAAAAATCGAATAATATTTTGACCTGCTGAATTCGAATTTATAACTTTCTTTTGCGCCGGAAGTGACGAGAATTTATTATAAACAATTTAATTGTTTAAGTTATTATAATTCGTAAACTAACAAATATAAATAGTCTACAAAATGAATTTTGTTCTTAAAAAATCTACAAAATAATGTTAGGTAAACCTTGACCAATAATTAGAAACACAGATGCTGCAAAAACATTTTACACTTATAAGTCGGCTGAATTTTGAGTAAGATAACTTTATAATAACCCAAATTAATAAAAAAAACTACAAGCTTACGTAAAACTAAACCTTAATATGAATATTATATATACAAAGTTATAACAATAAACGAAAATGTTTTATTAAAAACTGCATAATACATGTAATTTGTTTATATAGAGAATTTAATATAATTTGTATAAATATGTACCTATAAAGAAATAATAGAGAAACTTATTTCTTTGATGCCTGAAAACGGATGATACTTGGTCAGTCTCAGAGACACTAGTGGACAAGCTTTTCCATAACCCTGGATGACAGCAATTACGTGACCCAGACACTGGCCATTAAACTGTTACAATTTGTTATATATTTGTTAAAGGAACTTAAATAAAGTATCATTTGTGGTACTTAATGTCTTTAAAAAGTGGGAAATTTTAGACTATATTTTCAGGTTTCCCAAATAAAAACACTGTATGTGTTCAAGACCTAGTCAGGAAATAAAATTCAGACATAAAAATATTTACTGAAAAACAGGAGTATTTTTTACTAAATTAATGTGTGTTCACTTTTATTTCAAACAAAATAGAAATTTGAAAAGTTGAGTCCTTTACGTTTTCTACTCTGGTGAACATTTTTCGAATTGGCGCTTACAGTGTTTCTACTTGGGACAGCCGTATGCAAATTGCATATTTTGCATATAATGCATAAAGAATGCAAAAATTTCCAATTTTGCATATTTTTATACATATAAGTGTGCATAAAGTGCATATAATTTTAAATTTTGATTGTAACTATACATATATTTTTATATTACTGTAACAAGTATCTTGGAAATCTCAATATTTAATTTTGTTTTATAATCTCTTAGTACATATTCAAATTTTGGGTACCTGAACGTAGTAACTAATAAAAGAGCGGCTTATTATATGTACACAGTTTTGTCACGTTTTGGTTACAAAGGTTCCAAAATCACCCAGTTTATATCTCTAGGTAAAAATTTTTATTTTGACGGCCCATTTCGCTTTTGTTGTAAAATAAGCCGTGAACACGTGTCTTCGTAATTGTGAATAATGATTGTGCTTTGAAAATGCCGCAAATAGACAGTTCAGTGTCAGGTGTCATTCATAAATCTTTTGTATCAATTAATAAGAGACATTGACTGGTCAGATATGTATAATTGCATAACTGCTACAGATTGTATTAATCAATTTTACGATAAATTGTATAACTGCATTGATCAAGCCATCCCAAAGAAAATTATTAAAAATAGACAAAAACAGAAATATCCAGCTTATTTTAGTATAGACCTTATTAGAAAAATCAGACAAAAAAACAAATTAAGCAAACATATAAAAATAGGGAAAGCTAGTGCTGTCGATAATAATAAATTCAAGAGTCTTAGAAATACTATTAAAAAGCAAATCAAAAATGAATTTATGCAGCATCAAAATAATATTGAAGATAACATTTTGCGTGACCCAAATAGTTTTTGGACATTCATAAGAAATAGGAGACAAACCAGCGGTTTTCCTCACGAGATGTCTTTAAATGATCATACATATACAGGCCCTCAGGATATTGCCATGGCTTTCTCTCATCATTTTAGCTCAATTTATCAGGTATCATCCACACATCAGGGTAGTTCACAGGGATCTTTTAACTTTTCAGTTATTAGTGAAGAAGATGTGAAGGTTAGTATAAAAAAATTAAAGCCAAAAAAGGCCACCGGTAGTGATAATATCCCTGCCTATATCTTTAAAGGATGTTCTGATATATTTCAAAAACCATTATCACATCTATTTAATCTATCTCTTAAAACTAACACCTTTCCAGACAAACTCAAAGAGGCTACCATTACTCCAGTTTTTAAATCAGGTAATAGAAACAATATAGAAGACTATCGTCCAATAAGTATCCTTAATTCCCTGGCTAAAATATTTGAATCTATTCTCTATATGAATATACTGAAAAATTTTGAAAATGAATTTGCTCCAGAACAACATGGTTTCTTGCCTGGGTTATCCACAACTAGTAATCTGTGCATTCTGTCTAATTTTGCTAGTGAGGCAATAAATAATAAACTCCAATTAGATTTAATAATGACTGACTGCTCAAAGGCATTTGATATGGTTGACCATGGCATTCTTTTATCGAGATTGAATGAGTTTGGTTTTTCGCATGATGCTTGTACATTTATAAAATCGTATGTGGAATCAAGGTTTCAACGAGTCAAAATTGGCAGGTGTTTTTCAGATAAATTTCAGGCTACATCTGGTGTCCCCCAAGGGAGCAACTTAGGGCCTTTGTTTTTCTTAATTTTTGTCAACTCACTACCACAATCTCTTAAATTTGTGCAATAGTAAACTATATGCAATATCAGTGTAATGCATTAATAAAGATCTGTGATATAGACCTCTTTAACTGTAGTGTAAGGGATATTAAAAAATGTTATCATCAATAGATAAGTAATGGGATCAATTTTAAAATTTTATTAACTTGTGTCTTTTTTTTAATGTGTTTACTTTCTGTACTTTTATTTTGTACTTGTGTGTATATTGTATTTTTTTGTACTTTTTGTGTGTATATTGTTATACCAAGTAATGAGCACTCTTACATGTAATTACTACCTAGGTGGTATTTGTAAGTTTTAAATAAATAAATAAATAAATAAATAAATAAAATCAAACTATAGTTTTGTTCAGAAAACTATTACTCAATTAGAATCCTCCAAATAATTATCATTGTTAGACAGTACATTTTAAATAAAAGAATTTGAATCATTGTTTCAAAACGTTAAAAGTAATACATATTGGATAGGAAATTTTTCAAAAATTTAAAGCAACCATGGAAAAAAACAGTGGTTATTACCAGATTCTTTCTCAAGTGGTTCAAATCTAGCTGGGACGTTTTTCGAAGCACTTAATTTAGAACCAACTATTATCGTAAATTTGAACAATGCCCCAATTACATCAGTTAATATCTAAAGAAGTTTTTCTATGTAATCAGATAGAAGCCATAAGTATTTGTTAGAAAATTTTGAACACCATTTGATAATTATTTATTGTTACCACGATTCGAAATAATATCAATTATTTATTTGTTTAAATACTTAAATACTTAAATATTTAATTAATTAGCTTAGTTTGTAAAATATATACATATTAATTAATACACCATGTGAAGATATTGTAAATATGTTTGTAAATAAAAAAATACTGTAAATATATTTTTTAATTACATGCATATTTTCTAGATAAACGTGCATAATTTTGGGTAAAATACTGCATATTTATGCGCATATTTCATACCTTTTTATTTGCATATTTGCCTAAGTCTAATTATCACACACCTCTCAAGTTATAGGTGTGACTAGTCAAAATATTAAAATTGGTGACCACTCATACGACAACATTAATTTATTTACAGTTAAAAATCTCTGTGCTGATTTGATAATTGGTCATGATGTTCTATCTAACCACTCAAGTCTAGAGTTTGAATTTGGAAGACCTAAAGAAGTATTCAAGATATTTAGTGTAGTTGAAGCCTCCGTTCCTGCAGTTCCATTATTTTGCATTCATAAAACAAAATGTTTACAAAACATAAGACTATAATACCATTTCGATGTATACCCATACTTATCCTTCGTCCTCCCTACAGGATGTCTCAAAGTTAACATAGGAAAAACATTTTTTTCTCCCGGTATAAGTTCAAAAAAGAAGTTTTAGTAAACCTTTGCCCAACTGCGTAAATACCAAAGACAAATCTAAAATAATTAATAAAAAAATTAGCGGAAGGCGTTAATCTGTCCACGAAAAAATAAACTCTGAAAATGACCATACTTTTTAGGTGATGCATAACTTTTGAAACTATGTGTATTATGCTTATATCGAACCAAAACATAGTGAACTGTTGTTATAATCAAAAGTTGTTTGGCGGTTATGTTTTTCAAACATTAATAAAATCATCTTTTTTTTAAAACAATTTTCAGAGTGGAGAGATTTTCAGAATCAATTTGTGGCTTAATTCTATATAAACCTAAAATCTAACTTAGACATGCTACAAACAAACACATTCAAAACTTTGTCAAAATAATATATTTAAAAATAAAAATTCGATCTTTTAAAAAAATATACAGTGATCCGCAGCAAACAAGATGTATTCTACTTGGGAACTTTGTCTTTCATAATTGCATAATACTGGTCCAAGCCAACTTGATTTCCTTCCTTGTAGTAAGGCAGAGCTTGCATTCTCTTCATCCAAGCAACTATTTTGGGATATTTAGCTTCCTTCAAGTTGAAAAACGCATTCCATGAGGTAATGGAAGTAATAAAAGAGAAATCAGCTACTGTTAGTTGGTCACCAGCGATGTAGTTGTTCTTTTCCAAAAATTTTTCTGTGATATTATAGGCTTCCTCGAGCGCTGTTAGTAATTTAGGGGCAATTACTTTCTCACCTTCGAAGAGAAGACTTCTCTAAAAAACAAATAATAATAAAATATGATATAATTGGAATAATATCTTAGTTAAATCTAAATTATTAGCCTTATTTGAACAACCTTGTTTACGCCAGTCAATTAGAGCAAGAACAGGATATTACCTCCGAATTCTATCCTACTGCATGGATTTTATTGAAATTTTGGGAATAGCCTCTACTTATCTTCTAATTCAAAGTCTACCGTACGCCGATGTGCGCTTTTATCTTGGGGGCGATTCCCACCCCTTCTCGGGGGTGGAAAATTTTTTGGTCAAAATAACCACGGAAGAGGCTAGATAACCTAATTCTAAGCAAAAACTATTCTATATTTTTATTGAAAACTCAATACTTTTTGAGTTATTCTTGGTTGAAAATAGGATATTTTCATTGAAAAATTACACATTTTCGGACTGTTTTTTGCGAATACGTTAAAAACTATGCATCTAACTAAAATAACTGCATAAAACATTTTTGTAGCTTATAAATAAACAAACAGATTCGTTCCTTCTTAAATGTTCTAGTTGTAATACAAAAAGAGATATGGTAGGTGAAAACAGTTTGTTTTTTTTTTGGGCAATCTCAAATCGGTGTATTCAACTTGAAATAACAGAGAAACGGTCGATTTTAGGTGTATAATGCTACCAATACCTTTTGTAGTGCTTGAAAAGACGTTTAAAATGGGCAATATCAAATGCCAATTACGTTCAAACTAAGTGAGATATTCTGCAAAAAAAATTTATGACTAATGTATTTTAAACAAAAATGAGAAGTATATTTAAATTCTCATTCACCAGAATTTAAATGCATTGTTTTCCTTTTAAAATACCTTTTAACGTAGTGTTTTTTATTGAATGGTTCTTGAAAGAAATAAAGTCAAATTATAGAGCGTATTTTTAAATTTTCTTAGACATCTTCCTTTTTCTCTATGTAACTCGAAAATGATAAAAGATACGAAAAAAAGGTACTATACAAAAATGTAGGGCTGTTTTAGATAAAAATTTTGTTATTATTTTTTATTACTGTATCTCTTACCATTTTCAAGTTACATGGAGAAAAAGAAGATTTTTAGGAGAAATTAAATAATGTGCTCTATAATTTGATCTTACTTTTTTCACAAACCATTCATTTTAAACCCGTCCAACTTTTTGAACATACAGTCCCTGCTCAATTTATTAGACTCACCCTAGAAATATGAGTTTGATTAATTTCAAGCACTTTAAGGAGGGGGTATGGTTTGAAATATTTAAATTTTTTTTATTATTTCAAATAAAAGTGCATACTTTCAAGAATACTCTCTGAAAATTTCAAAATAATCGGAGTAAAATTACCAGAGATACAGGGTGTTGAATATCCCTACCTTCGACTGGCGTTGCCGAGGCTTCGCGCCAGCACGCTTGAGCGTAGTGAGAAACGTTAAACAACTGTTCGCCTTCTCTTTTGTAGATTACTCCCCAATTCAAAAAACATATTCCGATGTTCATTACTTTACGATTTGGCAGACAAATAAGAAGATAAAGATGCAGTTGTCAAAACTTTAAACGCATTTTTCTCAAAACTCCTTTTTCAAATGCGGTGGACATTGTAACTGATAAACTACTTGACCGATCTACCTGAAATTTTGCATAGATTTTCTTTAGACATTTCGTGAGGTAACAACGTCGAGATATTTTTTGTTTTGTGCTTATTTTTTGTTCAACAATATTAAATCTGTTGGTTTTCACAAAAATTTTATCAAAAATTTGTATCTGAGTCCTCTGTTGTTCAACCTGATCATGAACGAAATAATAAAAAAAGTAAGAACAAAAAAAGGATACCAAATGGGAGAAAAACCACTTAAAATAATCTGCTATGCAGACGACGCAATACTAATCTCTCAAAGTGAAGATGATTTACAACGTATGCTTCACGAATTGAATATAACCGCTAGAAAATTTAACATTTTAATTTCCCCAAAAAAGACTAAATGCATGGTTACAACAGTAGATCTAATAAGGTGTAAATTAGAGCTGGAGGGTCAAATAATAGAACAAGTCATGGAGTTTAAATATCTAGGCATCACACTATGCAACTACGGAAAGCTCGAAACAAAAGTGGAAGATCAGGTGAATAAAGCAAACAGAGCCGCAGGTTGCCTGAATGAAACAATATGGAGAAATAAAAACATCAGAAAAGAAGTGAAAGGCAGAATTTACAAAAGAGTCATCAGACCAATAATGACATACGCGGCAGAAACACAACCTGATACAGAAAGGACAAAAAAAGCTATAGACACAGCAGAGATGAAAACATTGCGAAAAATCAATGGTAAGACGCTGTGGGATAGAGCTAGAAGTGTAGATATATGAAGGGGATGCAAGGTGGACAACATTATTAACTGGATGAAAAGCAGAAGAGTAGAATGGAACGACCACATAAGCCGAATGACAACAAATAGAGTAGTAAGAACGGAGAGAGACGGTTCCCCAATAGGAAGACGATTAGTGGGAAGACCACGAAAAAGATGGAATGACAACTTACTGGAGGCACATTGAAAAACAGACAGAGTAATGTCTATATAAAAAGAAGAAGAAGAAGAGAAGAATTTTCAAAATTAAACATGCGTTGGAAAGGTAATGTTCAGTACTATAAGAAGCCGTAAAATCGGACTTAAATTTTCGAAATTTTTGGGAGTTTTGGGGACGAGAACGAAAAACAGACCCTAAATGGGAATAGCCGTAACATCCACACCCTTGTACCAAAATGGATGGTTGACACATTTCTCTTTTCCTGTATTTTAAGATTGGATTTGGCCCAATTTTTTCAATTCAGTCACATTTAGAAAATCGAAAATTTCTTGTATAATATAGTGTCCCATGTACGGGAACAGCCGTTCTCTGGGATATAAAAAAATAATAAGCATCAAGGAGACCAAAGTGAACTATAAACAATTTTTCTCGGTTAGATCTACATAGATCAAACTGAAAATTTGTATAAATACTCCTTATAATGTTTATAAGGACGCAACGTAGAGAACATTCCAAAATTTTAGAAAAATTTTCCGAAATTTTCCCTCTTGTCGCAAAATCTTTTTGGAAAATTTTGGGTACAACTCACCGTCATGCCCTTTTAAGTGTTGTACATAGCGTATGTACCAATTTATAGCTAAATCGATTCAAAAGAAACCCAGAAACACTGTTTTAAAATTTTTTTTGATAATACCTCCTCCTCGATAGCATAAAAGACTTAAGCTTTTTGTTCGTTTGCCCCAACATTTTTGTCAGACAATTAGATTTTTTGTTCAAGAATATAATTATTTGTAACTTACTGACTTTGTCGGAAAAATGGTTTTAAAGATAAGGGATGCACGAACCCAGCAGGGTTTAAAAGTATAATTTATTAATAAAAATTAAATTTTTTGTCCGACTTTGGATTTGACCCAATATTTTTGTCGGACACTTAGATTTTTTGATTTAGAATATAATTACTTATAACCTGATACTTGTGTCGGAATTTTTTTTTAATTCAAGAAAAAAACTACAGAACGATGTTCGTCGTTGTTCAAGGAGTATGTATTCAAATATCAGATCACAATTTTTCTAAAATTATCCCTCTTGTCGGAAAATTTTTTAAGAAAATTTTGGGTACAGCTCTACGTCATACCCTTTTAAATGTTTTACTTAGTGTGTGTACCAATTTTCAGCTATATCGATTTAAAAATAACCGAGAAAAACTGTTTTAATTTTTTTTTGATAATACCTCCTCGTCGATAACCTAAAAGAATTAATTTTTCTGTTCGTTTGCTCCAACATTTTTGTCAGACAATTACATTTTTTGTTTAAGAATATAATTACTTGTAACTTACTAACTTTGTCGGAAAAATGGTTGTAAAGATAAGGGATACACTACCTCCTCGTCGATAGCCTAAAAGAATTAAGTTTTCTGTTCGTTTGCCCCAACATTTTTGTCAGACAATTAGATTTTTTGTTTAAGAATATAATTACTTGTAACTTACTGCCTTTTTCGGAAAAATGGTTTTAAAGATAAGGGATGCACGAACCCGCAAAATTTAAAAGTATAGTTTATTAATAAAAATTAAATTTTTTGTGCGACTTTGGATTTTCCCCACTATTTATGTCGGACACTTAGATTTTTTTATTTGGAATATAGCTACTAATAACCAGATACATGTGCCGGAAAATTTTTTTTAATTTGAAAAAAAAAACTACAGAACGATGTTTGTCGTTGTTCAAGGAGTATGTACACAAATTAACAGATCACAAGTTTTCTAAAATTTTCCCTCTTGGAAAATTCTTTGGGAAAATTTTGGATACAGCTCTACGTCATACTTTTTTAAATGTTTTACTTAGTGTGTGTACCAATTATCAGCTACATCGATTCAAAAATAACCGAGAAAACTGTTTTAAAATTTTTTTGATAATACCTTCTCGTCGATAGCCTAAAAGAATTAAGTTTTCTGTTCGTTTGCCCCAAGATTTTTGTCAGACAATTACATTTTTTGTTTAAGAATATTATTACTTGTAACTTACTACCTTTGTCGGAAAAATGGTTGTAAAGATAAGGGATACACGAACCCAGCATAGTTTAAAAGTATAGTTTATCAATAAAAATTAAATTTTTTGTCCGACTTTGGATTTGCCCAATATTTTTGTCGGACACTAAGATTTTTCTATTTTGAATATAACTACTTATAACCTGATACATGTGTCGGAAATTTTTTTTTAATTGTAGAAAAAAAACTACAGAACGATGTTTGTCGTTGTTCAAGCAGTATGTAGGCAAATATCAGATCACAATTTTTCTAAATTTTCCCTCTTTTCGGAAAATTTTTTAAGAAAATTTTGGGTACAAGTCTACGTCATACCCCTTTAAATGTTTTAGTTAGTGTGTGTACCAATTTTCAGCTCAATCGATTTAGAAATAACCGAGAAAAACTGTTTTAAACTTTTTTTTTATAATACCTCCTCGTCGATAGCCTAAAAGAATTAAGTTTTCTGTTCGTTTGCCCCAACATTTTTGTCAGACAATTAGATTTTTTGTTTAAGAATATAATTACTTGTATCTTACTACCTTTGTCGGAAAAATGGTTGTAAAGATAAGGGCTGCACGAACCCAGCATTGTTTAAAAGTATAGTTTATCAATAAAAATTAAATTTTTTGTCCGACTTTGGATTTGCCCCAATATTTTTGTCGGACACTTAGATTTTTTGATTTGGAATATAACTACTTATAACCTGATACATGTGTCGGAATTTTTTTAATTGTAGAAAAAAAACTACAGAAGGATGTTTGTCGTTGTTCAAGCAGTATGTAGGCAAATATCAGATTACAATTTTTCTAAACTTTTCCCTCTTGTCGGAAAATTTTTTAAGAAAATTTTGAGTACAACTCTACGTCATACCCCTTTAAATGTTTTACTTAGTGTATGTACCAATTTTCAGCTAAATCGATTCAAAAATAACCGAGAAAAACTGTTTTAAAATTTTTTTTGGCAATACCTTCTCGTCGATAGCCTAAAAGAATTAAGTTTTCTGTTCGTTTGCCCCAACATTTTTGTCAGACAATTAGATTTTTTGTTTAAGAATATAATTACTTGTAACTTACTGCCTTTGTCGGAAAAATGGTTTTAAAGATAAGGGATGCACGAACCCAGCATAGTTTAAAAGTGTAGTTTATTAATAAAAATTAAATTTTTTGTCCGACTTTGGATTTGATCCAATATTTTTGTCGGACACGTACTAGATTTTTTGATTTAGAATATAACTACGTATAACCTGATACTTGTGTCGGAAATTTTTTTTTAATTGGAGAAAAAAAAACTACAGAACGATGTTGGTCGTTTTTCAAGGAGTATGTACGCAAATATCAGATCAAAATTTTTCTAAAATTTTCCCTCTTGTCGGAAAATTTTTTGGGAAAATTTTGGCTACAGCTCTACATCATACCCTTTTAAATGTTTCACTTAGTGTGTGTACCAATTTTCAGCTATATCGATTTAAAAATAACCGAGAAAATCTGTTTTAAAGTTTTTTTTTTGATAATACCTCCTCGTCGATAGCCTAAAAGAATTAAGTTTTCTGTTCGTTTGCCCCAACATTTTTGTCAGACAATTAGATTTTTTGTTTAAGAATATAATTATTTGTAACTTACTACCTTTGTCGGAAAAATGGTTGTAAAGATAGGGGATCCACAAACCCAGCATATTTTAAAAGTATAATTTATTAATAAAAATTAAATTTTTTGTCCGACTTTGGATTTGCCCCAATATTTTTGTCGGACACTTAGATTTTTTGATTTGGAATATAACTACTTATAACCTGATACATGTGTCGGATTTTTTTTTAATTCGAGAAAAAAAACTACAGAACGATGTTTGTCGTTGTTCAAGGAGTATGTACACAAATTATCAGATCAAAATTTTTCTAAAATTTTCCCTCTTGTAGGAAAATTTTTTAAGAAAATTTTGGGTTCAGATCTACATCATACCCTTTTAAATGTTTTACTTAGTGTGTGTACCAATTATCAGCTAAATCGATTCAAAAGTAACCGAGAAACACTGTTTGAAATTTTTTTTTGATAATACCTTCTCGTCGATAGCCTAAAAGAATTAAGTTTTCTTTTCGTTTGCCCCAACATTTTTGTCAGACAATTACATTTTTTGTTTAAGAATATAATTACTTGTAACCTACTACTTTTGTCGGAAAAATGGTTGTAAAGATAAGGGATGCACGAACGCAGCATTGTTTGAAAGTATAGTTTACTAATAACAATTAAATTTTTTGTCCGACTGTCGATTTGCCCCAATATTTTTGTCCGACACTTTGATTTTTTGATTAAGAATATAATTACTTATAACCTACTAATGTTGTCGGAAAAATGGTTGTAAATAAAAAAATTTCAGGAAATTGACATCTTCGGCGCGTCCGACTGCGCATATGCCCCGTGAAAATTGTCCGACAAGGTTACCACATTATTGTAAAAAGGTTTTATGGTAGATACCGTTAAAATTATCAATGTGGTAATAAATTTATTTTTTTCATAAATATGACATCTTTAGCGTGTCCGACGCGTCATATGCCCCAATATTTTTGTCCGACAAAATTATTTTCGCTGTTTATATGATAAAAACCATTGATTAAAATAAAATGACCAATGTGGTTATAAATTTTTTTCTTGCATAAAATTGACAACTTCGTGACCGCTTGACAGACAAACGCCCCACTACCATAATGCGCCAAGCTCCAAATTTGTCCGACTCCACCCAAATAACAAGTACAAAAAGTTTCAACGGTGTGGTCATAAATAATAATTTTATATGGGGGCCTAAGAACTATTATAATAGTGCACGTAATGAAGCTTAAAATAGGACAAAACCTCGCAATTTTTACAGAATAGATGGATTAGCTTGAAAATTTGAGAATAAGTAGTTGATGGTCCAAGGATCAAAATCTATATGAGGCCGAAAGGCGCTTTTACCATGGGGGTGGTTACCACCCCATCTCGGGGGGTGGAAATTGTTTATTTTGTTTTGACCCAAAAGTTAGTAAAAACATTCAATCTAAGCAAAAAATTTTCTATACATTTTTTTGATAAAATTAATAGTTTTCGATTTATTCGCTATCGAAAGTGTTAGTTTTATATCGAAGAAATAAATGTTTTTAATCAGTTTTCTGCTAATAACTCAAAAAGTATTCGTTTTATCAAAACAACTTTGCTTAACAAAAATGTACCTTTTGAAAAAATAAACAAAACAGTTTTTTTTTAATTTTCTTTGAGACCAATAGTAATCGAACTATACTTTATTATATGTTAGCTCTTCTTCCTCAAATGCTAAATATTATAGTTTTAAACTCAAAAGACGGGAAAACTGTGCATTTTTCGAGAATAACTTGTTCAAACTAATTGAAAGTATTTAAAAATATCTATCTACAGAAATAAATAATATCTCTAGCTCAAAAATTAAGTGACTTATAATGAAAAGAATGTCAGTCCCTATTTTTTTCAGCGAAAAAGTGATCGGAAACTTCCCTCTACCTACCACCCTAATTAAAATTAGTCATTGACCTTATTTGGTCTTCTATATCTATGCATTATTAATAGGTTCTAGAGGTTTGACCGGCTTATAATGATTAGTTTTAAAAAATGGAGTTAAAAGCGAATAACGATTTTTTGTAGTTTGGTAAAAAATGCTCTTTTTTCCAGAATAGAAAGATTATTATCATCGGAGATACGAAAAAATATTTAAATATAAAATTGTAGCTTATTTAATTCTCAAGAACGGGGTTGACAAAAAAATTTTCTATGGCAAAAATTGAGTGAACTATTGACAATTAAAACTTGTAATAACATGTAAAAACCACCTTTACCAACCCTTTTACAGTCACCTTTTTTGCGACTGTGGATTTTAAAAGGATTTAATATTAATTTAATATTAATAGCCTTATAGATCTTCTAGAAACCTACAAAATTATTTTTTAACAAACTTTCTAGGATAAAAAATAAAAAAGTTATGTTTAAAAAATCAACATATTTTTTTGAAGAAAAGGTGAAATCCAATTGGAAGCATAATAATGTAAATTAGAGGTGTTTTTAGTCATTGGCCTTATTTATACTTCTTTACTTGTGTATGAGTAGTAAATTCCAGAAGTTTGGCTGGCTTAGAATAATTAGTTTTTAAAAAACTGGAGTTAAAAGCGAATAACGAACTTTTGTAGTTTGGTAAAAAATGCCATTTTCTTCAGAATAGAAAGATTAGCATCAGAGATACGAAAAAATGTTTAAATATGAAATTGTAGGTTATTTAATTCCCAAGAACTTGGTTTGAAAAACATTTTTCTACGGCAAAACTTGAGTGAATCGTAAATGAGTATAATATCGAAAAACATTGATTTGTTCAATATAAAACCAACACTTTCGATAGCGAATAAATCGAAAAATATTAATTTTATCAAAAAAATATATAGAACATTTTTTGCTTAAAATTAATGTTTTTATCAACTTTTGCGGTCAAAATATAATAAAAAATTTCCACCCCCAAGATGGGGTGGCAACCACCCACATGGTAAAAGCGCCTTTCGGCATCATATAGATTTTGAGCTTTGGACTATCCACCACTTATTCTCACATTTTCAAGCAAATCGATCCATTCTGTAAAAATTGCGAGGTGAAAAGCTTCAGTTCCTGGTCTTTTAATAGTGTCTAGTCGGACAAACTTTGATGTATGACAACACTGGAACAGCGGAAGTTTTAACTATGGAACGTGATTTTAATTGTGGAACGCGTCATCCTGACCAGTTTATGATTGTGAAAACTAGCAGGTTGTTTTTTTTTGTCCAACAAATATATTGGGCGTTTTACTAAGTCCGACACGTAGAACATTTCAAATGACAGGAATTATGTTGGTGATAAATAGCAGTCTGATTTTTGCATGAGAGTTTAATGAAAGGGTAACAAATCAATTGAAAGTTCTATCCGACAAAATACATGGGGCGTTTTCGTAGTCTGACGTTCGAAACCTGTAACCTGTTCCACAATTAAAACTTCTCCTGTTCCAGTGTTCCGCTTCATCAAAGTTTGTCCGACTAGACACCGTTAAACTAATAACAAATTTTTAGCTTGCAATTCATCAACTTTTTTTGGTACGCGAGATCCAGGCCTATAACAACAGGATTTATAATATCAAAAGGATAAAAGCAAAGATGTTGTCTATCTCCCACTTTATTTAAAATATACCTCGAAAGTGCTTTAAAAAGATGGAAACAAGAATGTAGAGCAATGGGAATCCCACTCACCAACACTCTGGTATATACCAGGGGTGGCCAAACTGTGGCTCGCGAGCCACATGTGGCTCTTTGAAGGATTATTTGTGGCTCTCAATAAATGTCCCTGAATTACTATTAATTTTTATTCAAAATGTGGCAACACATATAAAAGACTAAGCGTAACATCAGGACTTGGCCAAGGAGACCCCTTATCACTGTTGCTATTCAGTTTGGCCTTAGAATATTTAACAAGTAAAATATCATCTGAGCTGACAGGAGGATTTGCAAATCGAGGATCAAAACTATTGTTGGCCTTTGCTGATGATATAGGTGCAGTTGATCATTCTACAAGAGACGTGAGAGAGGTGTTTTCACAACTCGAGGAAGAAACAGGTAGTCTGGGCCTTCGAATTAATGAAGAGAACACGAAATACATGCTAGTAACCAAAAATCTAAGATCAAAAGTTAGGCAGAACATAACTATTAATGACCACAACTTCGAAGTAGTAAAAGAGGTCTTAGCAAGGATAGCTGCGTGGAATAGAGCATTAAGCTCCCTATCATCATTACTAAGATCTATGCTGCTAATAAAACAATCTATATTCAGACTATATATACAGCCAATTATTCGCCCAATTGTTAAATATGGAAGTGAAACTTGGACTCTACATCAGTGGGAAATAAATCTTCTTCAGATGCAAATCCAGTAATGGATGTTAGCGATCGCATTTTTCATTAACTCTCTGTTTCGTGCAAAATGTATCAGATATTGATTGTCGTTAATCCCTGTCCATTGCCTTATGTTTCGGAGCCAGTACATCTTCTTGCGCCCCATTCCTCTCTTGCCTTAAATTTTACCCTCGATTATAAGTTGGAGGAACTGGTATTTTTCATTTCGCATGGTGCGACCTTGATACACAGTTTTCCTTTTCTGTATGGTTTCGAAAAGTTGCCATTCTTGGTTGATTCTTTTAAGGACATCTACATTTGTGACTTTCGCTGTCCATGGTATCTTTAGGATATGGCGATAAAGCCACCACCGACCATATGTAGCACTTAGTCTCAGTTGAAGATCGAACTCGGAACAGGTCAGTACCTTCTAAATTTTACGAAAGCTTGTCGAGCTTGCTCAATGCGACCTTTTACTTCCCTGTCCGATGCCCAGTCTTCAAAAAGCCACGTTCCCAGGTATTTAACCCGCCAGTGGTCGCCATATGAGATTTTCTCTCACGGTTTTAGAAAATTGCGCACAACTTTTTTTCTGGGAAATTATACGCGCTGTAGTTCATTCTAGTCTCCTAATTATCCTCCCTTGACAATCTAATAGACTCGTCCGCTCAGATAGTGACTCAGTTTACTTAGTATCACCATATTGTTGAGTCAGTGCGCTTCATGTGAGAGATTCTCTCATCAAGCGACCACCCGCGTCACCAACTGTGTATAAAAATTAATTTTATTTTTCCCCTTAAAACCTAAAATAATATCCTTTTAGATGTATCTAATAAAAGGCGCCGAGGATGTGTTCGATGATATGAAAATCCTATATTCTGTTTCACGGGTTAGTTGTAGATGGTCACTTACCATATATTTTGCAATGTTAAATATTGGCGACATCAATAGTCACATTTTATATAAAGATAATAATAATAAAACAAAAAAACGTCGTGTCTTTTTAAAGCAAATGGCTTTATCGTTAAATAAACCTCATCTTTTTTGTAAAATTTTGTAAAGAAAGGCAAAAGTTGGATATGTGAGAGAAAACCTCACGCGCGACCACTCGCGTAACAACCTACCTAGCGACCAATGCCGGGTTAAATTTGCTCACTTTTTCAATGAACTTTACTCAGTATTATGGTGGAAAGTGCATCCATGTTTCTGGAGATGATCATGAAGTTGGTCTTTTTGGTATTACTCTCATCCCATTCTCTTACTGTAATTTCCGATTATAGTGACAAGCTGTTGAAGATCGGCTATGTTGTCACAAATTAAATAAATAAGCTACTGGGAAATAAATAAGCTGCTGGTATTTGAAAGCAAAGCCCTCAGAATGATATTTGGTCCTCAAAGAGATGAATTGACAGGAGAGTGATACTGAAAACATCGTTAGACATACAAAAGCTAAGATAAGATGGGCAGGTCATGTGGTAGGTCAGAGGAAGACATAGTGTTAAAGACGGTGTTTTTTAAGAGGCGATAGAAGATCAATAGGCCATCCCAGAAAAAAATTGGAAGGATGATGAAGAATCGAAGTATCCTGAATTAGTAAAGGCTGCTTGTAGAATTATTTGCATATTTGAAACAACGATGTGAACCATTTTATTTCACTTTAAAATTCGTGAAATCCAAACAGTAAGAGAAAAATTGAATACCTTTTATACAGTATAGATAATTAATTGTTCATTAATTGCGGCTCGCGAAAAATTTTAAATTTTGAAAAATGTCTCGGACTATCAAGGAGCTTGGCCACCCCCGGTATATACGCTCAACTTTGCAGACGATCAAGTAATGATGGCTCAAGATTATGACGATTTAAACTATATGGCACGAAAATTAATTGAAGAATATGATATATGGGGTCTAGAAGTAAATAAAAAGAAAACTGAATACTTGTGCATTGGAGGAGAACAAAAAGATTTCAAATTAGACGATACGACACCACGATAAATCACTGCTGTGACTATGGATAACCTACAGGGAATGGCACAAACTTTCAATAGAGTGGCGAAGACTACAGCATGAAAATATCAACACCTAAGACCAAATCCCTGGTAGTGTCAAGGAAACCCATAAGATGCAAAATAGTAATTAATAATAAACTAATTGACAAGTCTCGAGATTCTAATATCTGAGAGTCGAAATATGTAGTTATGAAGATGTTAACCCGCGAGTAGTCGCGCCGTTAGATAGAATCTCACATTTTACCCTTTTTCGCGATAACTTGATAAAAAATTTTGCAATTTTGAAAAAATTTCGTAAGTGCCTCGAGGAAGGGCGTAGGAATTTTTTTTTTTTTTTATTTTTTTTATTTTTTTTTGTCTTCTTCTTCTTTTGTGGAATTTATGGCTTTAAGGAGAGCCAAGTAGCTTTAATAAATTGTTAGAAATAATATTTCTAACATAACAAGTAAGTAAAAATACTATAAAATAAAAATTTGTTGTAAATTCGTATTTGAATTCGTATTGTGAGATAGAATCTAACACGCGACTATTAACGTTACAGAAGTGAGCGCGACTACTCCCGGGTTAAAGAGAGCGTCCGAAAGCAAGCAAATAAAGCCAATTACGTGTCAGGATGTCTGAGGGATGTCATCTGGAGAAACAAAGATATGAGGCTGGAAGGGAAAGTGCGCATATACAAATCATGTGTAAGACCGATCATGACGTACGCGATAGAAACAAGATGTGACACAGCAGAAACAAGAGGATGCTGAGAACATCAGAAATGAGAACATTGAGGTCAATAACTGGGAAAACATTGAGAGACAGAATACCGAACGACAGAATAAGAGATATCTGTAACATACAAGACATAGTACGGTAGGGAAGGCAGAGAAGACGAGAGTGACATCAGCATGTGACAAGAATGGAGAGAATAGCCCGTGTAGCCAGAGATTTAAAGCCAACAGGCAAGAGACCAATAGGAAGGCCCTTTAAAAGGTGGCGAGATAGCTGGCAGTCAACATTATAGCTACTGTAACGTTACAAACGTCACATCTTTGATATTTTATTTTTAAATAATTATTCTACTTTATTTTCTTTAATATTTCATTAGTAATAATTTTCTTCTATTCGTTTTAACTTGCTTTTTCGTTAAAAACTAGTTTGGCGCCCGTTCTATAACTATAGGCAACCCTATTTACATTGTATCATCTCTTGTGTTCCATGTTCGTTATTTCAAATTTCGGTCCAAGGTTCGTTGTCATGTGTCATGTCGTTTTAATGACAGTGACAGCCCCCGTATTTCATTCTCAAAATGGTGGTGGAAATGTCATAAAAGGCAAAGAAGCTTCAAAATTAAATCATTTTTATTCCAAATCAAATCTTCCTCTTGGTTTTTTGGAAAGAAATCAAACTTTTCTCCCTTCGGGAGCTTCAAGCCATCCACACTGGTGATGGAACTAGGGCTATACAAAGATTGACTATGACATCCGGACTACAGCACCCAACATCTACAGCTGCAGGGGCCTAGGGCCTAAGATACGCCCAGGCCTACAAGAAGTCTACAGCAGTACCATACGACATCAAGAAGTTACCATCAGCTACCAAAAGCCATAAGTATAATCCAGAATTATTAGTTTTTGGCAAGAATTTGAATATATTTGGTATTGCAATTTTACAAGTTTTATTTTTATTATATTTTTATAAACAATAAACATGATTAGTTAAAAATACTGTTTTGTTTGCTTCCATTCTAAATTTTCAGAGTTCATTTCTAAGATTAGGTAATATGTATTTTCGAATATTGTTTCAATTACCTGGGGTAGTCCATCACGTATTTCGTTTCACTACAAATACAAGCTCAAAATGAAAATAAGCTTAGATTTAAATATCGTAGTATAAAATATTTACTACAAGATAATAATACTTACAGAAATTGCGACTCCTCTAACAAACAAAGTACTTGAATCATAGTGAAGTCTGTGATCGACAATCGCCCTCTTTTTAAGGTCTTTTGGATAAAGAGAGTCATCTTTTCCGTATTTGGCTACTAAATATGTATTGATGGCATGACTGTCCACTATTACGAAGCCATCATCATCCAACACAGGTACAGTATGTTGAGGATTGATCTAAAAAAAATAAAATTAATTTAAATGATAGTTTTAAAAAATATATGAAAAAAAAATTAAGAAACGCTTTTCTTTAGTTACTAGTGACTAAAGTTAAAAATATTATAAAAAAATCAACTATAAAGCAAAAAATAAAAAAATTCAAACTCGAAGGATTATTCGAAAAAAACTGTTAGATAGATTAAATATACAAAAATCTCAACCACTCGTTAAAAAATTTAAAATATCTAGCACATTCGTTAAAGCGTGGGGCGCGAAAAGTAAAAAAGTATCTATCCTCAAACCGTTTATTCGATGAATAAACGCTTTTCAGCTAAAGCCCCACGCTTTTCTTTAACGAATGTTTTAGACTTTTTCAATTTTTCATTCAACGAATGTGTGAGATTTTTGTATATTTAATATGTCTAACAGTTTTTTTCGAATAATCCTTCGAGTTTGAATTTTTTTTTATTTTTTGCTTTTTAGTTGATTTTTTTGTAATATTTTTAATTTTAGTCACTCGTAACTAAAATAAAGCGTTTCTTAAAAAAATTTTTTTCATATTTTTTCATTTTTTTCTTTTTTGTCTTTCACTTTTCAAACATTAAAATATATTGTCATGTTTAAAAAAAGGATGTATATGATAGACACATTTTTTGCATTTATTTCAACATTTGATACATACATTGTACATTTTCTGTAATTTCTTCGTACATTTCTTAAATCAAAATTATTATTTACACCTATTACAGTTTTCGCAGTCTTTCCATCTCTTCTAATGCTTTACTATTGTACGGTATAGACCCTGTTAATTTCTTGCGAATTACGAATTCTAATGTTAATTGTAGCACGAAAAGTCTTTAACGGTGGTGTTTCTAAGACTACGTTAAAAACACGAATTTTTTTAATTCTATTTTTGGTTAAAGATTTGTTTCGTATCGTATTGAAATTTGACACGAATAAGCGCCGATGTTTATATAAACAAAGATATGAGCGTTTAAAATCGTCGCCGCTTAGAATGTTTATAAATATGATGTTCAACCATGAAAAGTAGTCGGAATCGTCAAAAAATTTGAAACTTTATTGTTTATTTATGAATCATAACGTAAAAAATTAACGTAAAAAGTGAAATTATATATAGTTCATATAATTAGCTACAATCTGTAAAAGTTTCAAGTATCTACATTGTAAAAACAAGAGAATTTAAGCATTTTCCACTAAAATTGTTTTTTTTTATTTAAACAATTAATAAACATGAAAAAAATTTTTATTGACTATTCGTGTATTGTTCCCGCGAATGCATATGTTTGCAAATTTTCATTAATTTGCATTGAAGAAAAGGCGATCAAATTAACGTCTAAAAATTTGACCCAAACGATTGAACTAAAGAAAAGTATTTAAAAATAAATTACAGAGAAGTGTATTCCACTCTTTAATATTTAAATAATTTTTTTATTTAATTTTATGTGTCTCGGCTGTAATGGCCATTGACACAAACAATATTGGTTATACAATAATTAATTACAATGAGGACTTAAAACTAATTATTATAACAGTTAATTTCTAAATCTTAAATAACATTAGGTAAAAATTATGACAAAAATATTGGATATACAATCATTGGATACTATAGAGACTTACAACTAATTATTACAATCACTGAATTTTGAATATTATATATATATATATATATATATATATATATATATATATATATATATATATATTAATCACAGAATTTTGAATAACACGTAGAAATTATATAGACAAAAGATCATATTGTGTTAAATAATTGAATGTCTTTCAAGAAACTAATTAGGTTATGAAGTTGATCGGACGAGTTTAAAATACATATCTTTTGTTATGTTCGTGTAAAACTCCCTTAACCATGAATGTAGGTTGGTACTACTGTCATCTGAACGACAGCTGTCAGATACTTAATACTGCGATAGAAAATGGAAACCATGTGCATAATTCTTTAAAATAAAGTATTTTACATCGAGTATTATTTCATTACAAATACTTACGTCCTTTAAGTACAAAGGACTTGACATTTGGCGACGAGGATAATGGATACAAATATTACAGACACTACATCAACTACAACGCTTCCAACTACAGCCGGTACAAACACGAGTTCCTCGACTACAACTGCGATAGTTGCACCTGCTACAGCTCCAGTAATGTCTACACAAGTTTCTACATTCCAGTTTTCCGTTGAACCTTTTAACCAGACAGCTACAAAATGGTCCAGGTGGGTAAAACGGCTGGAAGGAGCATACAAAGTTTTTAAAATTCCAGAGGAAATGAAATTGCCCTATTTACTACATTACATGGGGTCGGAAGCATACGATACACTGTGTGATAAACTAGCTCCAGAGGTCCCTGAAGACAAGTCATATGAGGATACAGTTAAGTTAATGGATAATTTTTACAACCCTGCACCACTTGAAATTGCTGAAATATTTAGGTTTCAATCAAAAAGACAAGCAGAAGGCGAAAGTATACAAGAATACCTACATTCTCTACAGAAACTTGCCATAAACTGCAACTTTTCCACATATTTAAAAAGTGCTATACGAAATCAGTTTGTTTTTGGTTTACAGTCAAAGAGGATTCAAGCCAGACTATTAGAAACAAAGGGATTGGACTTGGACCGAGCCGTAGAAATTGCAGCAAGCATGGAAACTTCAGAAAAGGATAGTAATCAATTTTCTCACAACAATAATTACAATCAGGCTAGTATAAATGTTTTAAATGCGAAAGCAAAAAGTTCTCATAAAAATACAAACACTAGTAAATTTAATGATAATAATACAGTAAATAATCATAGTAGCTCTCCTAATAATACTTCTACAATGTCAAATAACCCTAATAGGGCTTGTTATAGATGCGGAGACACCTCGCATTTAGCCGATAAATGTAATAAAAAGCATTTAATATGTAACTTTTGTAAAAACGTCGGACACATTCAAAAAGTTTGTTTAAAGGCACAACAAAATTCACACAGGCAAGTAAATTCAGTAAACTCTGCTCAAGAGGTCTTAGAAGTAAATGCTGGAAATTGCAAAGATAAATTTTTTATAAATTTAAAAGTGAATGGTAATATTTTAAATTTTGAAATTGATTCTGGCGCTGCTGTTACAATCATAAATAAAAATATATTTGAAAAATATTTTCCTGTATTACAATTACAAAAATCGGATGTTAAATTAACTACATACTGCAAAAATAATTTGAATGTTTTAGGTTTAGTTTCAGTGGAGGTTGAGCACCAGGAATTAAAGCACACTCTAAAGTTGTATGTGGTGGATGGTGATGGCTACTCACTGGTTGGTCGAGAGTGGATACATGCTCTGGAAATCAATTTACATCAGGTAAATACAATTCTACATGAAAATTTTGAAATTGCAACTTTGTTAGATAAATATAAACATTTATTTGAAAAGTCAGTTGGTGAAATAAAAGGGTTAGAGGCTGAAATTTATCTAAAACCTGGTACTAAAGCAAAATTTTGTAAGGCCCGTCCTGTAGCTTTTGCATTACGCCCTAAAGTTGAGGCAGAATTAGAGTCCTTAGTAAATCAGGGAGTCTTAAAGAAAGTAGCATTTTCGGACTGGGCAACTCTTATTGTTCCTGTAGTTAAACAAAATGGGGACATACGCATTTGTGGTGATTTTAAAATCACATTAAACCCTTGCATTGAAGTGGATGAATACCCTTTACCTACACCAGATGACCTACTTTCCCAATTAGCAGGTGGGGACAAATATACAAAAATAGATATTACGAAAGCTTACTTACACTTGCCAATAAAAGATGAAATGAAACATTTACTTACATTAAACACTCATAAAGGTTTATTTCAACCAAATCGATTAATGTTTGGAATTGCTAGTGCTCCTGCCAAATGGCAACGTTTAATGGAGCAAATGCTACAAGGAATAGATGGTATTTCAATATTTCAGGATGATATAAGAATTACAGCTCCAAATAATACCTTACATTTACAAAGACTTGAACAAGTTTTAAAGAAATTATCTGAACATAATTTACATATAAATTTGGATAAAAGCGAATTTTTCAAAGACGAGATTGACTACTGTGGATATAAGATGAGTAAAACGGGTGTGTCTACTAGTGCAGATAAGGTAACTGCAATTGCAAATGCTCCAATACCTACAAACAGAACTCAAGTTCGGAGTTTCTGTGGCCTAATTAATTATTACAGACGTTTTTTAAAAGATACTTCTACAATTTTACAACCATTAAATAATTTACTTAAAAAGAATGTCAATTTTAAATGGTCGAATACTTGTCAAACTGCGTTTGACAAAGCAAAAAAAACTCATTTGTTCTAGAAATGTTTTATGTCACTATGACCCAAATTTACCATTAGTCCTAGCAACTGATGCATCACCCTATGGGGTAGGTGCAGTACTTTCACATATCTTTCCAGATGGTACAGAGAGACCCTTACAGTTTGCTTCTCAAACTCTTACTACTACACAGCAAAGGTACTCACAAATAGACAAAGAAGCTTACAGCATAATTTTTGGAGTAAAAAAATTTTACAATTATTTATGTGCTAGGAAATTTACTTTGCTCACTGATCATAAACCGTTAGTTCAAATTTTCGCACCTGATAAAAGCCTACCAGTTTTAAGTGCAACAAGAATGCAACATTATGCAATTTTCTTACAAGGTTTGAATTATGACATTCGTTACAAAAATACAGATTCTCATCTCAATGCTGACGCACTTTCACGTCTACCTATAAAATCAGAACAAAATTTCACACATGATGAGCCAGATATTTTTGAAATAAATCAAATTGAAACTTTGCCTACAAATATTAGAGATCTAGCTTTTCATACAAAAAATGATCATACCTTAAAAAAATTACTTGTTGGGTTAAAAACAGGAAAACCTGTTGATAAACGATGTAGCTTCAATATAAATCAAGCTGAATTTTCATTACAATCTGATGTTATTATGAGAGGACAAAGAGTAGTTATACCTACTAAATTGAGAAATAAAATTTTGACAGAATTACATACTGCACATTTTGGAATAGTTAGAATGAAATCTTTAGCTCGTAGTTATTGCTGGTGGCCTCACATAGACCAGGATATTGAGTCACTTTGTAAAAATTGTTTAGAGTGCAATAAGCACAAGAACAACCCAATTAAAGATAATTCTCATATATGGGAGCCACCAAAATTTTGTTTTGAACGAGTGCATGCTGATTACGCTGGACCTTTCAATGGAGGTTATTATTTTATATTGGTAGATTCCTTCAGTAAATGGCCTGAAATTCATTTTACAAAAAATACTACTACAAAAACTACTATTGAAATTTGCCGAAAAATTTTTACAACTTTTGGTATTCCTAAAGTTTTTGTTACAGACAATGGTAGACAATTTGACTCTCATGAGTTTAGAACTTTTATGAAAGATAATGGAATTACACAAAAATTTACTGCACCCTACCATCCTGCAACTAATGGACAGGGAGAGAGATATGTCCAAATACTGAAAAAATGTTTAAGGGCTATGCGAAGTGAGGGAAATGACAGGGAGTTTGAATTATGTAAGCTACTTATGCAATACCGCAGAAGCCCACATACAGTTACAGGTAAAAGTCCCTCAGAACTTATGTTAGGAAGACAAATAAGGAATAGATTAGATTTACTTAAACCTTCATGTAGTGATAGAGTTACCTATACTGATATGAGTCCAAGAAACTTTGATATAGGAACTAGGGTTTCCGTGAGGGATTATTTTCATTCTAAATGGCAATTTGGCATTATTGTACTCAGATTAGGGTTATTGCATTATTTAATTCAGTTAGATGATGGTAGAACATGGAAACGTCATGTAGACCAAATACGGCAAATTGGGGAATATACTCCATCTCAAAATAATCCAACATGTTACATTCCGGATACCATTACTCACAATTTGATTCCGAGGGAGGCATCAATTCCAGAGCACAGTGTCTCACCACCACCTACCGAAGTGATTACTGATGAATCCGAAATTTCAAACAATATAGAAAGTTCGAATAGTGTACCTGGGGCTCAAACTGAAACTGAGGAACCCATTTTAAGGCGTTCCACTAGAGTAAGGAAACCTGTTACCAGACTGAATTTGTAAGTACTTTTACTTCTAGTTAACTTTTGTAATTCATGGTCAAGGGAGGAGGTGTTATGTTCGTGTAAAACTCCCTTAACCATGAATGTAGGTTGGTACTACTGTCATCTGAACGACAGCTGTCAGATACTTAATACTGCGATAGAAAATGGAAACCATGTGCATAATTCTTTAAAATAAAGTATTTTACATCGAGTATTATTTCATTACAAATACTTACGTCCTTTAAGTACAAAGGACTTGACATCTTTAATATTTGGCAGTTTATGTTGATTTCTTTCCATCACATACTGAGGACACTCAATAAGGATGTGTTTCACGCTTAAAACGCTAAAGCAAATTTGACAATTAGGCTTCGGTTCATACTTCATTAAGTATTCGGGTGTGTATCGGGTATGTCCAATTCTCAACTTTCGAATGACTGCTTTTTCCTTTCTAGGCATAGTTGGTAGTTCAAATATATTGACAGTCTGCCGGATCTCGTGTAATGTGCTTTTGATTGTGTTCCAGTGGATTTGCCAAGACATAATAATATGTTGCTGCTGCTGCTTAAGCATCTGCTTCAAATCACTACGGATTTAAACATGTACTTTTGAGTGTTGACCATTTAGGGTAGAGGCTAGTTTGGCGACGTGATCTGCTTTTTCATTACCGGGGATGCCGATAAGGGATGGTATCCAGATGATAGTAACAAATACTCCTTGAGAAGCAAGTGTACTATAGATGTTATGGATTTCGTGAACTAAAGGATGTTGAGCATATAAAATTTTTATGGAGAAGAGTGATGATAAGGAATCTGTGCATATTGCTTGGTTTTTAGTATATCGCGAATAATTCTCCAGTATAGACGCTGCATACATCTGGTAATAAAAATTATTTTATTGTCTTATCAACTGTGGTAACAGCACATCCAGTTCCTATTTCACTTTTGGAAGCATCTGTGTATAATATTTTTTGGAATTGATTCTTCTCTATGATTCCTTCAAAGTATTGTCTTATTACAATGCTCGGAGTTTCATGTTTGTTGTAGGCCAACAAAGAAGTACCTATCTAAATGTAGGATTGATATATTCCAATGAGGGGTAGCTGGAATTGAATATGGAAGTGTTTTGATAAGATCGATGGCATTTCTTAAGGTTGATTTCTGGATTTCAATAATTGATTGGATCGTTCTAGGTAAATCCGAGAGAGGTTTTCAATTTATTAAACGATAGACGGGATTAAATGGATTTGCGGATACTGTAGCAAAGTAAGATTGTAGGAGATACTCTCGTTACATCCAGAGGGGTGGTTGTTCATTAGCCTCGCAATAAAGGCTCTCTACAGGACTGGATTTGAAGGCGCCTAAACAGAGACGAATGGAAGTATTATGCACAGAGTTGAGTAACTTTAAGTGAGACTTTGACGCAGACATGTAAATGAAACTACCGTAGTCCAGTTTGGAGCGAATTAAGGCTCTATAGACATTGAGTAAAATACTTTCGTCTGCACTATGCTCTTTCCAAGTTAGTCTACTATCAAAAGTTAAACCAAGTATTTTGTAGTGTGTTTCAGTTTGCAATGGAATTTTGAGATATACAATAGCATTTCGGCTACAAGGTCAAGGTCTTCTGCTAAAGCGAATTAATTTTGATTTGGAAGGTGGTAGTATTAATCCTGTGTTTTTAGCCCATTCGTTAAGTTCATTTACGGCGGTTTGCAGTACTTTACATGTGGCGGTTGTATTTTTTCCTTGACAATAGAATGACAATGGAATAGAATAAGATCATCCGCATACATTACATATTTGACTGGTAAGCAAACACTCGAACAGATGTCATTTATTGCTAGAATAAACAAGGTTGTACTGAGTACGGAACCTTGTGGGACTCTATTATTTTGCGAGTATTTTACAGATATTTCACCGTTTACTTTTACCCTAAAAGTTCTTTTTTGTAAAAAGCTTTGTGTGAAGAAATAAATATTGCCTGTAATATTGTATTGAAGAAGCTTTTGAAGAATGGCTGGTCGTGAAATGTTATCGAAGGCTCCTTCTAGATCAAAAGCAGTAGCGATAACATCTTGTTTATTTGAAAAGACGGTAGCTATTTGTGTTTGCAGTAACACTAAATTATCAAGTGTAGAACGGTGACGTCTGAAGCCAGATTGGGCTTCGTTAACTATTGCATATTTTTCTAGAAACCAAGCTAATCTTGAGTTAATCATTTTCTTGAGAAGTTTGCATGACGAGCAGGTTAGTGAAATTGGCAATATGATTTTGGCAGATTGGAAGGATGATAAGGTTTTTTTATTGGTATGATGATTGATTCGCGCCATATGCGAAGAAATTTCTTAGTAAGCCATATTCTGTTGTACACATTTAGAAGTTTCGCAAGGCTGAAATTAGATATATTTTTTTTATTATGTATGGAATATTATCTGGTCCGGCACTGGAGTTTTAACAAGACACTATAGAGCTACTGTCAATTCTTCTAGTGTAAAAGGAAAGTTGATAGCTGCTATATCATGTCTACTAATTTGAGGAGTGTGAGAAGTTAACGAATTTTGCTCATTTAGACTTTGGTTATGCTCGAGTTCATATCTAAATTTCAGTGCGAAGCTTTCAACCATAATATGCGAAATTGTTTGGGTATCTATACATAATTACTTTTCCTTCCTGTGTAATTGCTGGTATTTTTGGTGAAGATTTCTGTCCTTTCATTTTTCTTATTTTTGTCCACACTTGTGTTGGAAAGGTATCAATGGTAAGAGTGGAAACAAAATATTGCCAGGAATCTTTCTTACTTTTTTTAACATATTTAGCTTTAGCTTTTAGTCTTTTGAAGCAAATCAGGTTTTCTTGACTTCTGCTTCTTCTATATCTGTTAAGAACAGTTTTACATTATTGTACTATATGTTCGCATTCTGGATTCCACCATGGTACAGCCTTTTTAAAGGGGCATATTTTTATTTTCTGGACATAAGTTTCTGCAGCCATGATAATGCAATTATTAAAAAGAGTTATTATCTCGTCAATATCTTCAGACTTTTGTACGAATGAGAGTAGGTTTTCGGCACTACTTTTGAAATTATTCCAGTCTGCTTTGGCAATACTTCACTTAGTGGCGGTGCAATGTTTTTTATAACTATTTGTTATCACTGCCGAATGTATTTTCAAGGAAGGCTAGGAAATTTTCAACAGGAAGGGAAAATGAGTCTGGATTTTCTTGCAAAAGATTTTGGATACTGTGAATTGTGGAATTAGTTAATTTCGACTGATCGGGGGAGTCTTTTTTAGATCTTTTAGCTTTATGTTTAGTGGGAACAATTACATCTGGTGTAAGTATTTCATTGATTTTAATGGGTGTATTTTTATAAGTTTGTGTTTCTTAAGAGATGTCAGAACGACTTTGTTTCTGACTGGTTGAAGGGGGAAGAAAATCAATATTTGGGGTTATGGAAGTAATGGGAACATCGACTGTATTTATTAGTTGACTAAGATCTAGATTATTTATTGGGTTTGATAGTGTGTCATTATTTGATATTGGGGAAGTGGGGATGTATTCAGTAGGGAAATATTGTTCATTTAGGGAAGGATTTCTAGGAGGATTTTGGCAATTATTTGCTGTGTGACCGTTTTGTTTGCATAGAAAACATACCATTTTATCCGTAGAGAAAAATATTCTGTGAGAGTTGTTGTCAAAAGGGATTATTATTGAAGTTTGGAGCTCAAAGTCTTCTGTATATGGAGTGACATATACTTGTTTTCTGAAACTCATAATATGGGTAAATACATCACCGGGGATTCCAGCTTTTATATATGACACTGGTGAAGCGAGTTGTAGACCTAGATCCTTGAGATGTTTGTCTATGATGTCGTGTAGAATTGATGGACAAACGTTGGAAATTATGTCTTTTAGTTGGGGTTACTAGTCTTCGTACTGGTAGTTCAACTGTATTTATTTTATTTGTAGGATGCTCAGTTATAATTTCATCAACAAGTTCAGAATTTGTTAGGTAGATACATATTCTGTTATTAGAAATTCTTGAGGCGAAGCAGATGTTTTTGAAATAACAATATTACCGATGGCCTTGACATAGTCGAGTAGTAGTAAAATTGGTTCTGCATGAATTAAAATAGCTTGGTTCTTCTTCGGATACTTCGGACGTAGTTTAGTCATAGTAGCAGTTGCATACGAACTAGAAAGATTACTGGAACAATTGGGTCCAGACATGATGTTGCTAACAGGGGGAACATTGATTTAAATTGTTACTCATGTAGTCAAAAGCAACTTAAATTGGTTTGTATTAACGATTTTGATGACTGGAAATAAGCGAAAACCTGGAATACATCACTGTTATACTGGTTGCCTAACCGAGAAGACTCTTTTGGGCTACATTACAGAACGTTTTCGGAATGGCTAGGAATTTCCATTATCAGTACTGCTTACAATGTGTACAATAGTTGAGCCACTAAAAATATATGGGTGAAAACCCTTTAAATGGTGTTAAGTTATTATATTGATATATTGTTGAAGATAATATTATAGGTCTGGATCCCACATACCAAAAAAAGTGGATTAATAGCTTAACGGTGTCTATTCGGACAAAGTTTGATGTATGGAAACACTTAAACAGGGGAAGTTTTAATTGTGGAACGTGACGTGGAATGTGTCATCCTGGCAAGTTTATGATTGTGAAAACTAGCAGGTTGTTTTTAAGTTTCTTCAGTAGCAAACTTTATATATAATATTTATATGAAAAATGTTTGCCGATCTCTTGGGCATTTTAATAAGTCCGACACGTAGAACATGTCAAATGACAGGAATTAAATTGGTGGTAAATAGCAGTCTGATTTTTGAATGAGAGTTTAATGAAAGGGTAACAAATCAATTGGAAGTTCTGTCCGACAAAATACATGGGAGGTTTTCGTAGTCTGACGTTCGAAACCTGTAACCTGTTCCCCAATTAAAACTTCCCATGTTCAAGTGTTTCCGTACATCAAGATTTGTCCGACTACACACCGTTAAGATATTAACAAATTTTCAGCCTAATTTAATAAACTTTTTGGGTACGCGGGATCCAAGGCTATTATATGATGTTTAAACTTTACTTCAGCCCAACTATGTGGGTTGCTGGCCTTGAGGGAAACCTCTCCAAATGGACTCTAGATAACAACATTGTAAGATTTCAATCTCGTGGTTCAACTACGATTTTATCCCTTATATCATTTCGTGTACTAAAAATGTCATAAGTTCATAAGAAATAAGTAAAAATAAAAAGAAGAACAAGGGTACGTTTTTCTAAAAATCAAATTTTCCTTATTTTCCGTAACTTTTTCAAGGTAAAATTTTTCGTTTTCACAACCTGCCGTTAAGCTTTCTTGCAAGTTTCTTATTCAAGCAGCAGTTAACCTTTTTTAATTATAAGGACAGGTCAGAAGTTATTATAAGACAGTAAGAATTGTGTAACATAATGGAAAAAAACATAAAGTACTAAATACTAGACAGATAAATCACGAAACGGCTGAAGAAGTATAGGAAGGCTAAGAAAAGATGAAGTGATAATCTGCAGATCCAACAAGAGGGATAGACATAAGCCTATTGCGGAAGTAGGAATAAGAAGAAGAAAAAGAAGAAGAAGAACGAGAAGAAGAGGTATTAAGTTGCAGTCATGTATCTGCTATCTACAAAAACTGCTTGATTGGTGTTAAATGTCTGAAAGTGTTAAAAGTGGATACAGCAAAAATTAATGTACATAGATCAGAACAGTACAAGATTTACGGACGAGGAACGTCATAGGGACAAAATATCTCGTTTAATTGATTAGGTAGATACAAAAAATTTAAACAACTTAAGTAATAATGAAACATAATTAACCTTAAAGGGGTTAAGTACACATAATAATATAATTCCTTCCAAAAGGCCAATAAATTTTATTTTTCAACGGATGCCGTTACATATTATGTCTTCTTACGGAAAACTGAAGGTAATGTAGGTAAACTTAAAAAAAATTGGAACAACAAGGTCGATTTAAATGCTGCCCCAGAAATTGAAAAGCAGTATTTTATATATGGATGTTGTACGTATCAATAACATTAAAGTCAATAATGAAATTCTTACAGTTAGTAACTCTAATTTATTAATACATTCATAAATGTTAAAAATGATACGAAGATTACGTAACCACATTTTTTACCAAAAAAAAAAGGTATGATTAAAAATTTACCACATTTATAATGACTTAGCAGAACTGGAAATATGCCAGATCATTGAATCCAAACGTGAGTATAATTTTGAAATTTTTGCTATAATATTAAATATAAGGGTATTATGTACACATATATGCACAGACACAGAGATACAGAGTTATATACAGAAAGGGGTGCCTCAGGCAGCATCTTATCGCCCATTTTTTATATAACAGTTTTGTTTCAAATTTACCATCAGATGCAAGAACAAGTACAGCTTTTTATGCAGATGATACAGATCTACATAGTAGGAAAATATGACAGAAGAATTGCCCGCACACTAGAACTCGGCTCAACTTGGCTAGACAGAGTGTCTAACGCAACCATCCGAGCAAGACTCCAGTATACACCACTGAGGGAGTTGGTCGAGAACAGGACAACATACTTCTTCCACCAGGTCACAAGAAGACTCCTGAAGGCAAGAGACATAATGCAAGAAACCGCAAACAGAGGATGTAGGTACAGAGAGAAACATCGGCTGATCGACCATCTGATCAGATGTCCAGACGACCAAGGCATGAAACTCGTTAAGAAATGATATAATATATATGAGACATAATGAAATGTTAACTTGTTAAATGGCAATAAATGTTTTATTTTTACTTTTATTTTCTATACACTTACGCACATACATATAGTTCGTCCGCTATAACTTTTCCCATGCGTCACGATTCATTTTCAAACAAATTAAGTCAAAACATAAAGTGAAACGAACGTCGATGTGTATAATCATTTTGTATACTGTATACTATATAGTACACACATCGGCGTACGTTTCACTTTATTTTTTGACTTATTTTGTTTAAAAATGAATCGTGACGCATGGAAAAAGTTATAGCGGACGGACTATACATACAAAGATATTAATAAATAAATAAAAATACAAAAAATCATAGGGGTGCTAAGACTAAGTGACCTTGCATCAGAGCAAAGTACAGTATGCGGCAAAATAAACTGAAATTCGTATGCCTTAAATTTTTATGTGTCAGGAGCCAAAACGTACTGAGTGGTAACGTTTGTGAATGTCGTGATAATGTTAGGTGCTTCTGAATGGTTCTCAGTTTTGCAGAAAAAAATTTTATGGTGGAGTACTATTTTCGATCATACGGAAAAAGCCACGAAAATGGTCCAAGCTTAAAATCAGCAATGGTTTCAGCAGGACGGGGCAAGCTGTAACACGGCCAGCGAGTTTCTTCGAATACTCCGCGATCATTTTGGGAGTTGCCACTCACCAGAACTACGGAGAAGTACGGAGTACTACCAAGACAGATCCACGGTCTGCCATTTCGGAAATGCGGCCAAGAATTAAAGATTTTTTCGTGCCAGAGGCAGTGGCTGATCTAGAAATTTGCCTTGGGAGGAGAAAATTTGCCTTAACGGGGAACTTCCAATACAAAACCAACCAAAAGACAAAAAAGATAGACTCATATTACATAAAAGACATAAATAATAATTTATAGGCATTAAGTTCCCTTAATAATTTTCCTAACTAGCGTGTTTATTCGGTTGAATTTGTATTGCTGTGGCTTTGGTTTCATGTCAGCTTATATATTTTTGTGTTTGAACAATTTTTTTTTCTTTAATTTTGGATCTTGTTAGGGGGAAAATTTCCTTATTTTCTCTCCCCGTAGATCCGCCACTGGCCAGAGGGTATATTTAACATCTGTTTTATCGGGAACCTATGTCGTCCTGAATAATGTTTGCAAGGCTATGTCATGTATACTAAATATGTATATAAATCCTCATAAACATTAAAATATTCATTTCAGTACAGTTTATTTTGCTTCATACTGTAATTAAATCACCTTCAAGATCCACGATTTGACATAAAAAACCCCATTTATAGCAGGCCAATAAAAAGAAAAAGAAGAAAAACACCCTCAATATTAGTTCAGCCGAAATCCATGAGAAGTCGTCATTGAGACTTAACATAGCGAATAAATATATAATTTTAATAATAAAATATTATTTTTTTCTATGGATGCTATACAATGTGCAACTTCTCTCACTACTTACATACATTCAAAACGAACAATTTCTCAGGCTGTGAGAAAAGTCGGCCATTGCAGTGAGAAATATTTTTTCTCACGGGTTCCATACGTAGAATCGCGGTTTCCATGGCAACATGCACAATACAAACACAAATATTTTTGTCAAATAAAATGTGTCAAATCAAAACTTACCAGGAATTACCTTTCAAAACTGTTCAAATATAGCTGGTAACTATAATTTTAAATAAATAAAAGTATATAAATATTAAGAATATTAAATACCTACATATTATTTGTATAATATGTATTTTATTTCAATTTTGGCATATAATCTATATAAAAGCACCTAAATTATTTAATTTTGAAGTTTGAACTCTTCACAAAAACGCATCCATAGAAAAAGTACAGTGTACAACACGTGAGAAAACGACATATTTCTCCCTCGCTTGATTTGCGGCACTCGCCTCGTACCTCGGCTCGTGTTAACAAACTTCTGCGCTCGTGAGAAATATGTATTTTTTCTCTCTTGTTGTACAATATACTATTTTACAGAGGTTATATAAATCCGGTTTAACACCGCTTATAAAACTTTTCTTATTGTAAGAGTTTTATATTTAACTATTATTTCATATTTATTTTGTGAAATATTTATCTGCAAATTATTGGGTAAATTTAATACGTATTAAAAACATTTTAGAAGATCATATTTTGCCATTTTCCAACAATATATGTCAGATTCGTGCTAATGCACATGTTCCGTGGTGTATGTGGATGCATGTAATAACCTTATTGTCGACGGAAACAAATAAAATAAAAGTAATAAATAAAACGGAAAACAACTGTCAATAATGTATTTATTTATTTCGGTAAAAGGCGTGCTTTGTTTATATCTCGTAAGCGATTGTCATTATTTTGCCGATTGAGGGGTTATGACCGACCGGACTGCAAGCTGTGACTGAACTAAACTACAAACATTAATTTGTCATTATGTGGTTTTACCATATGGCCAGACAGGCGATAATTTATAAGATGTGAAAAGCTAAAAAGACATTTTACCTGAATAGGGATATATTTCGTTTCTTAAAACTGAACAGGCCCTTTTATGCATATGCTTTGGTATATTATCAGCGGAAAAAAATGTGAATTTTAAATGGGACGAATTTTTTCATTTTGAGAGAAAAGTTATAAAAAATTAAAATTAGCAAAATAGTAATTGAAGCGTGTCGCCACACACGTTAACACACGTCTTCATTTAGCTAGTATAGTGAATACTTGATGAATAGTTGGTGAATAGATTCCATTTAAAAATGGCATTAGCCACCATATAGGTAGCCCATATCAGATTTAAATCCAATCAATCATTTATATGACACTTTACAACATCGCATTCGGAAAATTTGCCTAAAATCGATAGTATCATTTCATTCTATGGATATGGCCGGACTCAGAAATTCATTGCACCCTATTTTTGTATGAAAATTTAATTTTCACAGGAAAACGTCACAGGAAACTCATGGATTTTTCCACAAATTGTAAGTACAGTGTAACCCCGATAAGTAGGCCTCCGATAACCCGGAAGTCCGGCTAACCCAGACCGATTTTCATCAGACAAAACAACCAGATTTTGAGTTTTTTACCAAGAAATAAATAATAATGTATATACAACTGTACGTAATTTAGATGTACTGTGCATATGTATTTCATGTTTTTGGAATTATTATAATGAAGTTTATCTGTAAGTATACCGTATTTTATCAATTTTTACCATATTCTCCGGCTAACCCGAATTTTCGATAACCCGGATCGGCCACCGTCCCGATTAATCAGGAGTAAGGAAGTCTTATTTCAATCTTTATTAAAAAAGTATAAATTTAATAGTACATACAATTTTTCCTTCGATTTCTGGTTCAGTAAGTTGGAATATCTGTTTGGAATTAATACTTACACACTTACACATTATTTTTTATCGAGAGTAATTTTTTTGATGTTTTAAAAAGAAATTAATTTTGAGAAGTGTCAGAGTAACGTGAAAATATGCGTGTTTTAATAACGTGGCGATAATTAATAACGAGTAACGAATATGTAACAGAAAAAGAAAATATGTGTTGGAAGTATTCCAACATCCGGCTTATCGAGGTTCGACTGTACCTACACTAACCTTCCAGTATTGTAAAGGGCAGGACTCAGAAAATCGTGGATGAACTTCTATATGCTAATATCTCCCAGTCTATTAGACATGTCACAAAGAAACAGTTTAAGAACTTCTTTAAATAAGCTGTTGTATTGCGGCATGTCTTAATAACGGCTCTATTTCGTTGTCTATTGGCCACTCTGTATACTGTTTTAATTAAAATTGAGATAGTGATCAAAAATCCTGTGAAGAGTAGATAAATAATCATATTATCATGTTTAATTTGACACTTAAATTTATACATAGCATAGAGCAGCGGTTCTCAACCTGTGGTGCATGTACCACTGGTGGTACATATCATTATTCGCGGTGGTATGCAAAACACAAAAATACCACCAAAATCAGCACCGCAATAATAAATAACAGAGGAGGGAATTTTTATTTTCCTTCTCTTGCAAAACGTGCTTTAAAATACTTGATACCCTTTTCAACAACACCCCTGTGCGAGAATGAATTTTCCGCAATGCTAAATATTAAGAACTTACACAGAAACAAACTTAATGTAGAACCTGATCTTTGAGTATATCTAGGTAACACCGAACCAGATATTAATGTTATGTGGAAATGCTCAAGTGCAACCTTCTCACTAATTAGTTTGTTTTTTTAGCTAGGTACCTATATAAAACCTAAAAATATAACCGAAAAAACTCCTGTTGAACTGTTTAACCATTCTTAAAACTTGCAGCATAAAAACAGTTGATAAGACTACCTAGTTATACCTACTTCAGTTAGGTAGTACCAAAAATAATTTGGTGGTACCTACATGAATCAAAAAGGCTGAGAACCACTGGCATAGAGCAAACAACTTGGTGATTAATTATCAGAGTATTTGTATAGTATGGTATAACTAGACCCAAACCCAGACATCCAAAGTGAAAGTTATCTTCCAACACCAAATTGTTCTATATGGTCCACATAATGTTCAGAAAAAAGTCACACCATTTTGAGCGTCGGGTTTGGGGGGAAGAGGGGGGAGAAATCGGTAAATTAGTAGTTTTTTACCTTTTTCGTAAATATTTCTAAAACTATACGATTTAGCATAAACAACCTTCTATACAAAAATATTCTACATTAAATTTTAAATAAAAAAGATTCTATGCATAATCCTTCTAAAATGAACGGTTTCAAAGTTACTGAGGTAGTATAGTATAATTTGTGCCAAAAAAAGGACTAACCTAAACATCCAAAGTAGAAGTTTTCCTCCAACACCAAATTGTTCTATATGGTCCACATATTGTTCAGTAAAAAGTTACACCATTTTGAGCGTCCGGTTTGGGGGGGAGATGGGGGAGAATTCGGTAAATTAGTAGTTTTTTTAGGTTTTTCGTCAATATTTCTAAAACTATGCTTTAGCGTAAACAATATTCTATACAAAAATGTTCCACATAAAATTTAAAACAAAAAAGGTGGTATACATAATTGTTATAACATCAACAATTCCAGAGTTACGGAGGGTGAAAAGTGGAGGTTTTCGATACTTTTTATATTTTTTGGGCAATTTCCTACTGATTTTCTTTAACAGGATTGTGTTTTATAAATCAAATTTGCTATTTCAGTGGCCGGTGGTATGTTAGTGATAAGCCTTTGAAGAAACGTCAACCTCACCACCCAAAATCATCATCAATTGCCCAAAAAATATAAAAAGCATCGAAAACCTCCACTTTTCACCCTCCGTAACTCTGGAACCGTTGATTTTATAACAATTATGTATAGGATTTTTTTGTTTTAAATTCTATGTAGAACATTTTTGTATAGAACATTGTTTACGCTAAAGTATAGTTTTAGAAATATTGACGAAAAACTTAAAAAAAAACTACTAAAAAACGCACTAATTTACCGATTTCTCCCCCATCTCCCTCCCAAACGGGACCCTCAAAATGGTATAACTTTTTACTGAACCATATGTGGATCATATAGAACAATTATTTGGTGTAGAAGGAAAACTTTACTTTTATTTTGGATGTCTGGGTTAGGCCTTTTTTGGACCAATTATATTATACTACCTCCGTAACTTTGGAACCGTTTATTTTAGAAGGATTATGCATAGGACTTTTTTTATTTTGAATTTAATGTAGAACATTTTTGTATAGCGGGTTGTTCATGCTAAACCGCACAGTTTTAGAAGTATTGACTAAAAACCTAAAAAACTACGAATTTACCGATTTCTCCCCCCTCTCCCCCCCGAACCCGACGCTCAAAATGGTGTGACTTTTTTCTGAACATTATGTGGACCATATAGAACAATTTGGTGTTGGAGGATAACTTTCACTTTGGATGTCTGGGTTTTGCCATCTTTTGGATCAATTCTATCATACTAGTACATATTTTATTTTCATAATTAGATAATCATGTTAATTGTGAACTTAAAACGTACTTTATTTAGGTACTTTGTTTATGTATATATGTACCTATGTATGTTTACTTAATGTAGTTTATCAGGGGCAATAACCACGTTTATCAATCATTGTAGATTTATGTATATGTATTTATAGTTAACGGATAGCATAGATAAGAAAGAGGTGAAAGAATATGTTTTTATTTGAATACTGCAAGTTGTTATTGTGGCCAAAATATACAAGATAATAAAAACCAAAACTATTTGTTTATCGGAAATAAATTATTAACTTTATTTTTTGGAATAGGTCAAGAAAAGGTTATCATCGTAACTAAAAGAGCTATTAAAAGAACTTAATCATTAAAAAATTAGAAGTCACAAAGTCCTAAGTTCGGCTAAAATTAGTTTTTAATACTTACTTAAATATTACTATAAATATTTATATTATTATATTTTCCAGTGAAATTTGTCTTGTGTAAGTCAGATACATACCTACCTATAACATATCTGAAATGTTTCAATCACAAAAATGTAATTTAATAAAAAAAAATTAGGGCACTCGTGGGAGTGCCGACAGAAGTGAAAACTTCTTACGAAGCAAGCCCCTTCGCGTACACACTATATCCCTCCTCCAACCATTATAAATTCGGTCGAACTTATACGCAATTCAACCTATAGTATATAAATTACTAATATCTGCCGTGTTGATAACGATCACCAGTTTAATGCTTTTTCCCCATCCAAAGAGAAGTGATTACCTACATTATATACACATTTGGTGCATCCTATACTATTTATAAATACATACACATAATACATAAACGTAAAGAATTTATTTCGGCGAAGCGATGACGGTCACGAATTCAATGCTTTTTCCCCATCCAGAAAGTGCACAAAATCTCTACAGAAGTTTTCACTTCAAAAATAATTTAAACACAATTTTAATTGATTGGTGTAGGGACAGTGATGCGCTTGCTTCGCCAGCTCCTTCGGGTACACACTCTATCCCTCCTCCAACCATTATAACTTCGTTCGAACTTATACATACGCAATTCAAACCTATAGTATATAAATTACTAATATCTCGCCGTAGCGATGACGGTTGCGAATTCAATGCTTTTTCTCAATCCAAAAAGAAGTTCTATACATATATTATACACGCGTTGCGTGCGTCCTATACTATTTATATATGTTACAGTTCAAGTTGATTCTCAGTTAGAGTTGACTTTTCCTAGTTCGAGTCAACTCCAACTGAAACGAGCAGTAAAAGTTGATTTGAAAAATTTAAATCAACTTTTACTGGTTGAAGTTGACTCTTCCTAACTCTTGTTTGTAAAAGTAGATTATATAATTTATACGAGTATAATCTCACGCGCATTTTTGATGAGTGTGCGTCTCTTTGTTTTGACCGTTTCAACTACTTATTAGTCCAGGCTTTAACGTCGCCCCCGTTAAGTAAATTATTCTGATTCTATTTTTTTACACAAACTTACTCAAACAAATACATCCTTATAACAAATACACAGTGTCAGGCGGTACCGCGGTCGAAAAATTGTTTAACCAATTTTTGTTAACCAAATTCAAAAAAATAATTCTTATCTACTCTACCTCATATTATGTATAAGTTTTTATTGTGTGAAAATTGTAAATATAGATAGCAGTACATGAAGGGTTTAAAGTGTGCCTGAAGTAATAATGTATTTTAAATGGGATTTACTTTTTCGCACTGTTTTTAGCACACTTTCATATAATCAAATATCCTTAACTTTCGCCTTGTCATGGTGATGACATGTGAGCAATAAATTACAAAAAAAAGTTTTGACAGTTCTGTGGTTTGACAGAAGTTTGAATTTTTAAATGTCAAAGTTCTAAAAAATTGTAAAATAGGAATGTATTCCAGTGACGAGTTGCAGTTTTTTTATTTGTTTTTTGGTAGATAAAATATTGTATGAAACTGTGCGTGAAGTACTTTTTGCGCACTTAGGCGATGTATAGCATTCGGCCCGCTCGTGCTCTGAACATCGCGTGCGTGTGCAAAAAGTATACTTCACGAACTGTTTTACAAATAACTAAGTATTTCACTCCGGACAATTTTTTTTAGGTTAATTTGGTCATTCGGAGCAAAAAAGGTCTCTTGTGATTTTTCTCTAAAATTGATAGTTTTCGAGTTATACGCGATTTAAAATTTGAAAAATGCGAAATGACCATTTTTAAGGCTTAATAACTCGATTAAAAACTATTATTATGAAAGTCAGAAAGTCGCCTAATCAAAGTTTAAAGCTCCCCCTACAAGATTATGAAGAAATTTTTGTCATTATTTTATTACTAAGCTGTTATTTTTAATTATCAACAATGAGCGCAAAAAGCGTATTGAGGCGGCCGTCAATGTGAGTGCGATTAAGATCCTCCATTCCGACCGTCCAATGGTGCATCTCAGTCGCACTCACATTGACAGCCGCCTCAATACGCTCCTAGCGCCCATTGTTAATAATTAAAAATAACAGCTTAGTAATACAATAATGATCAATATTTCTGCAGTACCTTGTAGGGGGGTCGTTAAAATTTGATTTGGTGACTTTCTGACTTTCATAATAATAGTTTTTAACTGAGTTATTAAACCTTGAAAATGATCATTTTCGCATTTTTCAAATTTTAAATCGCGTATAAATCGAGAACAATAAATTTTACAGAAAAATCACAAAAGACCTCTTTTGCTCCAAATGACCAAAATTATTGATGTAAAAAAAATGTCCAAAGTGAATTTTTTTTGTGAATTTGTTTAAAAAAATTGTTTAAACAATTTTTCGATTACGGTACCACCTGACACCCTGTGGATTCGTTATAAGGACCTCTAACGGGGGGCGACGATACAGCCTGGACTATAAATATCACGATTTGAACATAATATACTTGTGTGAATCAACTTTTACTAAATGGCATTGGGAAGAGTATACTTTAACTAGTTGGAGTCTACTTTTACTAGTAAATGTTGAATAAAAATCTTCATTTTATATTTATAATGAACTTTTACTAAACCAGCCGTTTGAGTCGACTCGAACTAGGAAAAGTCAACTCCAACTGGATAATCAACTTGAACTGTAACATATATACATACACCTAATATGTACGAATCACAAACGCGAAAACTTCAAACCAATAAGCCTGTTGCCACATCGGTACAGAATGCTTACCAAAATAATTACTGACAGGCTATCAAATAAATTCGATAGTTACCAGCCAGCCTGTTGACATACTACCATAGAACACCAACAGACAATAACAACACTTATCGAAAAGTGCAAAGAATACAATGAACCTCTTCATTTGGCAATTGTGAATTACAATAAGGCATTCGATTCCATAGAACTCTGGGCCATATTACAAGGAATGAATAACGCAAGGATTGATTCTAGGTATAGAATACTCCTTAAATGCATATACAACAATGCAACTATGCAACTAAATGTATTAGAAAGTCTAACAACAAGCAAAATAAGAAAGCAGAGAGAAGTTAGACAGAGGACAAAAACAAATAAAACAAAAGTGATGACAAATCAATATATCACAATCGACAGATGGAAGTGATATCGAAAGTGTCGAAAAGTATATATACCTAGGTCACACGATCAAACTAGGCAAACAGAATCAAACGGCAGAAATAACTAGAAGAATCTGAATGACGTGGGCAGCAGTAGCAAGATTCAGTGATGTGTTGAAGAACAAAAAAATACCAATAAATTTAAAGAAATGGGTATTATTCAACAGTGGTATTCCACCAATTCTGAATTATAGAATGGAGACGATGACACTTACAGAGGTATCAGCCAATAGATTGAGAACGACACAGTGGGCGATCGAACAAGCTATGTTAGGGTATCTCTGCGGGAACATATACAAAATGAGAACGTACGAAGCAGGACGAAAGTGGAAGATGTAATTGGAAGAACTGCGCAAATGAAACGGACCTGGGTAGGACACGTGGCACGACAGAACATCGAAACGTGGACGAGAAACATTGTACATTAAAGACCACGTGAGCACAGTCGTAGTAGAGGAAGACCACAAAACCGATGACTAGAGAAACTGGCACCAAATAGCACAAAACAGAGAAGAATGGAGAACTCATGGGGAGGCCTTTGTCTAGGAGTCAAGTGAACTAGCACTCGACCCCTATTCCCATTTAAAAAATTAGTCGATTACGTTATCACGCCCAAATGGATGAAGTCACTAGTACGATATATATGTCAAAAAATCATAACTTAAATATCGAATAACTTTTGTATTTTACATTTTTTTCTAATTCTGTAAATAAAGCAGTTTACAAGGGGTCAAAATATAGTGAATAACCTTGTACACTCACTGGGGCCGACCGACCGGCTCTGTCTCGTGATACAGCTGACCGACTATAATAACTTTTATTTATATTTAATTTAGAAGGTGTGTACTGCTTTTCAGCCTTAGTAAATGGATTTAATTACCTTCGTAGGAAAGCAACTTTGATACCCTCTTAGTAACCCCTGTTCTACGTTTCGCTTTACTGACCGCAGTATGTTTCTGTACACAATCACAGTAATCAACTGTGAAAAATCTAGCTTTAGTAAATTCAAAGAGATTTTTCAGCGCTGCCTCTTGGACTATATACGGACTTTAGGTTTGCTGAGTACGGTTAAATGTTGCTTATTTCTTTAGAAGTGGATCCTAATTAAATATTCGTCAAAAATTCCTTGATCTGAAAGACAGTTTTGTCTTCAAAATCAACGCCTAGAAGACGTGGCTCAGAGATACAAATAATAATTTTATGGTTAGATCAATACGATAAAGTATGTACTCGTATTTTATATGTATTTTTCTTTGAAATCTTAAATATTTTATATTATCTCTGATGCGGTTTTTATTGAAGGTTTTTTATCGGTTTGGGAATAAACACAGGTGGTCGCGATCGTTATCTGGAGTAGTCATTAGATGGAGGTATACATCGGAAATTATAAAAAATTCATCAGGAAACGATCAAATTGGTAACTATGTGCAAGTGGTTGTCAGCTAGATTATATAGGTAATTATCGGAAATTCAACTGTATTCGCGGTGTGCAAGTACTTGGAGGGGATACGAGAAACGATCGTGTGCGAATAGCGGAAAAATGTTGCAACTTTCTTAAATAATTCATATTGTCAAATTGACGTAGGTATATTTCATACCTACTGTCATTGAAGAAGAAAAATTATATGTTTCTCACAATATTGATATGATATGCAATTATTAGATATCTATATAAAAGTAAATTTATTAATTGTATTTTGCTTGCAGTACTGCATTTTAATAATTGATTTTATTTGCTACATACAATTGTTTACCTTTTAATAACATAACCTCAGTCTTACTTTTTCTTCTTATAATTTTGTTGGGCAATGGCCTTGGCCTTAACAATTATCTAGCAACCAGGACCTATATGATTGGCCAATATAATTAAAAGTGCGAAAAAACTTTTAGCCGAGCTATAAAACCAGGTGTCGCTTTTCCGAACTTGCACGGTGCCAATATTAAACAGTGATTCAATTTACGTTTCTTTATCTTATGTTGTGTAGCAATATTATAGTAGTATCAAAATACAGAAATTGGAAAGTTTGTGAGAATACTAGAAATTAACCAGAACGTTATAAAAAAATAGATATTGGATAGCTGATTGGAATAATCAGATGTAAGATGGACAAAAGACTGTTTATCAAGAGGTGACGAAAAAATATAGATTAAGATAAATTGAAGAAAAGCAGTAGACAAATTTGACACCATGGACTTATAATACCTGTTTAAAATGTAGAGAGGTATCCCCTCACTAACTAAAACACTTTTAATTGGTGGAAATAGTAATTGAAAACTTTATGATATTCTCCTAAAAAATCCATTAGAGATTCATCCTTAGTCTAGAAAGTCATATGTATGTATATAATAATTTCAATTAGAGGACGTATACATTACTGACGTTACATTGGCTTCATAAATTAATATTGGTTTCCATTCTTTACATCGTTCTGTCTTTGAAATCCTGTGTGGGTTCTAGCATCCTCAATAATTTTTCTTCGGTCGTCCCTTTTCATCACCTTCCTCTCTGGATCTTTCTCTTCTTCTCTGACCAATGGGTCTATCAAGGAGCGTTTTTTATCTGAGTCAGTTTGCTCCATTTGCATTAGATGCCCTGCCCACCTTAGACGTCCTGTCTTGTTAATAAATTCAACATTTTAACAACATTCCAAACAACAAACACATTGAGAGTTATTTTATCTAAAACTAAACCTAACAACTGTGGACAATTTTAATCTAGGGACCTCTATAGGTCTATAGGTCTCTTTTTGTGACCCCATTTGTGTACGTACCAATTGAATTATTATTGTAGCACCATTAGTTAAACAAAGTATGTTTAAAACTTTTTTGTCTCTGTAATTTTTCGATAAGCCAGTTTTTATCGAGATATTTTGAACATTTGTAAAATCTAACACAAATTTTTACATGGTAAGTAATGTTTTAGAGACTTGGTAATAATATGAAAATTTATTGTGAATTTACATTTTTTAGGTATATTTTGAAACATAATAACATCTCGATAAAAAATCGTTTATCGAAAAAAATACAAAGCGGCAAAAACGTTTCAAAAACGTTGTCTTTAACTAATGGTACCGCAATAATAATAATTTAATTGGAACGTACACAAACATTTGGGGCGTTTAAGGAAACAAAACCCCCATACATTTTTTATGTAAACATATTAAAAGAGAAGCCGCATCTCGATAAAAACTGGATCATCGAAAAAATACTAAAAGGAAAAAAGTTTTAAAATTATTGTGTTTAACTAATGGTACCGCAGAAATAATTTAATTGACACGTACACAAAAGTTTTGGGGGGTTTAAGGGATCAAATGGGGTGTACAAATTTCACTGTTATTATTTTTTGAGATGTCCCTACCAGAAGAATAGCACATGTCCATTTTCAATAAAAAATCTCTAACAGTTTTTGATTTATTGGAAACAGTCGATTTTTATTTTGTAATTTCAAAGATGAGAGTAATGAGAAGAATTACAGGAAATACACTGAGAGATCGAAAGGGGAGCGAAGATATTACAAGACAATGTAACGTACAGTGTATAAACAAATGGACATTAAATAGAAAAAAAGAATGGAACAACCACATAACCAGAATGGGGGAGACACGTGTGGTCAAAATAGCACGAGATAAATCACCAATCGGTAGAAGAAGTATCAGCCGACCTCGCAAAAGATGGATTGGCAACCTTCCATAGAAGTATCAATCCGCCAATGAACAAGCAGAATTGCTTATAAAGAGGAAGAAGAAGAAGAAGAAGAAGAAGAAGAAGAAGAAGAAGAAGAAGAAGAAGAAGAAGAAGAAGAAGAAGAAGAAGAAGAAGAAGAAGAAGAAGAAGAAGAAGAAGAAGAAGAGATTATAAGGCAATGGGCTAGTTCTACAAACTACAGTGAAAATGTAGGCCATTGACCTTGGGCCCACATTAAAAAAAATTATTGCCTCTCTGATGAGACTTTTTTTGTTCAGTTATTCATGTCGAGTAAGACAACTTTTCTATTTTGGAAAATTTTCGAGAGGAGGGCGTTTCGTAAATATAGGTTTCTAAACTGTAAGTATTTTTATCAAACAATCCTGCAAAAAAATCATCATTTATGACTTCACAGTCCCACAGTGCGCACGCCTCATAAAGAAATCATAAAATTTATACCCACACAGCTGATTTTTGCAGGATGGTTTGATACAAATATTTACAATTAGCTGGTAATATTGTCAAACAAATTTTTAAGGGTATTCCAGTTGCCGGAAGCACCAAATTTTAGAAACCTCTATATTTACGAGTGGATGGATTTGCGTGGAGTGCGTCAGTGCAATATCACCAATACTGGGTGTATCTGGAATATACAGAGTGGACCAAATAAAAGTGTCCACCTCGATATTTGGCAGTATTTATTAGATTTTAAGAAAATGACGAAACAGGTCGATTTTTGATTAAAGGGGGACACATTTTTACGGTACATACATCTGTCATTTGTCAACCACCTCCCTTCTACATCCCCCACCCCTTATTTTTAAATAGGGAATGGGGGTCGTGTGGTAGCTCATTTGAAAGGTTATTCAATTCTCTATTCAGTAATATTAACATTGGCATAATTATTTAAATTTGTACAAGAACAATTATTTTAAATTAAATTAATTGACACAAAAAGAAGAATGTATGTAATTTATTTAACTCAAAATACATTCCACTGCTGACAGAAAACGAAAAAAAAATGTTTATTTGATAAATAAACATTGTTTGTTGCTTAAATTCAATAATCTGCCAAGAGGCAGTTGGGTGACAGCTTGAACATTGAAATTAAGCAAAAAGCAATGTTTATTTATCAAAAAACTTTTTTCTGTTTTGTGACAGCAGTAGAATGTATTTTGAATTAAATAAATTACATACATTTTTCTTTTTGTGTCAATTAATTTAATTTTAAAAAATTTTCTTTGGCACCCTGTATAAATAATTATGTTAATGTTTGTATTACTGAATAGAGAATTGAATAACCTTTCAAATGAGCTAACACACAACCCCTATTCACTTTTTAAAAATAAGGGGTGGGGGATGTGAAAGGGAGGGGGTTGACAAATGACATATATGTACCGTAAAAATGTGTCCCCCTTAGATCAAAAATCGACCTGTTTCGTCATTTCCTTATAATCTAATAAACACTGCCAAATATCGAGGTGGACACTTTTATTTGGCTCACTCTGTATATATAAAAGGGCAAAACTGACCGACAAGGGATAAACATAAACAGCGAAAAGCTTAGCCATCTCAGGTTTTCAGATGATATTGTGCTAATAGCTGATAGGATAGATGAGGCCAAAGAACTTTTGAATCAGCTCTATCTTTCCTCGCTAGAAACGAGATTGAAAATAAATATATGTAAAATAATAATATACGGGGTGTTTCATTAATAATTGTCCATATAGTAACTGGAGAAACCTTAGCACAAAATACGAAGATTTAGCCTAAAACACTTAAATAAAATGTGGTTCCTTACTGAGTTACAGGGTGTTTTATCTAAAAATTTAAAAAATATTTTGGCTCAGCATTTTTAAACTATTCGACGTATCATTTTCATACTTGCCAGAAAGTGCGACTACAATACACCCTACTAAATTATGATAAACAAACGTTTCTAGCTACTACCAGAGGCGTACGACAGGGGATAGTGGATGGTTGACCCTTCTCGAATTCTACGCCACTGGAGTAATTACTATTTTAGTGCCATTTTTAGATTCTCCAGTACTTTCTACGTAAATAATATACTCTTTATTGGTAACGATAAAGTCATTAGTTTTCGAGATATTTGAAGTTAAATATGAAACGGCACAGTAATTTTGATTAATTTATGATATGATTCATATGATTAAAATTTAAAAATTATTTGTGCCCAGTACTTTAAAACTATTTGGCGTATCCTTATCATACTTGGCAGAAAGTGTATGTACTGTACACCCTACTAAACGTTTCTAGCTACTACCAGAGGCGTACGACAGGGGATAGTGGCTGGTTGGCCTTCCTAAATTCTACGCCACTGACGAAATTGCTATTTTAGTGTAATTTTTTGATTTTCCAATACTTTTTATGTAAATAATATACTCTTCATTCGTAACGATAAAATGATTAGTTTTCGAGATATTTCAAATTAAAAATGAAGCGATACAATACATTAATCAAAATAACGGTGTCGTTTCATTTTTAACTTCAAAGTTCTCGAAAACTAATGACTTTATCGTTACGAATTAAGAGTATATTATTTTCATAGAAAGTATTGGAGAATCCAAAAATTGAACTAAAATAGCAATTCCGCCAGTGGCGTAGAATTTGGAAAGGTTCAACCATTCACTTTCCCCCGTCGTACGCCTCTGGTAATAGCCAGAAACGTTTGTTTAACATAATTTAGTAGCTTGTACAGAACCTTTACTTCTTACCAAGTATGAAAAGGATACGTTGAATAGTTTTAAAATGCTGAGCAAAAATAGTTTTTAAATTCTCAGATAAAACACCCTGTAACTCAGTAAGGAACCACATTTTATTTAAGTGTTTTAGGTTAGATCTTCGTATTTTGTGCTAAGGTTTCTCCAGTTACTATATGGACAAATATTAATGAAACACCCTGTATAAAAACTCAAATGATGACAAATCTTATAATCAGCAAAGAAATATGCGTAGGAACAAGATCCATAGACCAGGTAATGGCTTATAATACCTAGGTCATGAGATTCGCATAGAAAAAAAAAGATAACCAAACCATTGAGCTTATCCCTCCCGTCGTATAGGTCACGCACATCAAAGAAACATGAAACGTATTTATTTAGCGTATGGCTTAAGTAAATTACGTTTCATGGAAATAAACCACTGCTAAACAAATATACCTACGTCCGGCCATTTATGAAACTCTCCGAAAATAAAAATGTGTTATGAGCATGAATCACACTCGTTTCATTGGTAGGCGGACTTTGAGATTTGTTTAGCAGTGTTTTAGTTTCATGAAACATGTTTTTCGTTTCATGTTTCATGTTTTTGGTTTCATGTTTCTTTGGTGTGCGGCTTGGCTAAGAGTGACTTGGGCAGCCTTCGGCAAGCTGAACCGTATTTTCAAATCGTCTGACACACCAATATGTCTTAAAAGAAAAACCTTTAGGCTACGGCTCCACGGGCTGGAAATTGACGCTAGCGTAGCCGCAAAACGAACTTAAGGTTCCGCAGAACGGAATAGGAATAGCCGAACTGTACCGACTACAGGACTTGTGCGTAGTCGGTTCAGTTCGGCTATTCCTATTCCGTTCCGTGGAACCTTAAGGCGGAGACAGATATCCGCGCCACGACCTCCGCGCCGTGTGTGCGCCGCGCGTTCGTGGCGCGGTAAATGTTCGTTAAAATTTTTCATTTTGACGATCTAGAGGAAACTTACGAACATTTAGTAATTGTAGATAATCATGTCTCTGTCCTGTACTTCTACTACATTTTATTTTGGTATTATTCTGAAACTATTTTCTTGTGTCATCTTATGCAATTTACTATTTTATGTGGAATAAGCCACAGTTTGGGAACATTTCGGGAACTACCTTTTTCGCTTCCCGGCAACACAAATATAATGGTAGGGGAGCCCAAGCGGGGATTTTTGCAGTTACTCGAGCGCGTCAGATTATCATATGGGGAGAAACGTGGTACCCTGCAGATGTACCTCCACCATATATTGGCTCTTAACACAGGGGAGTTCGTTCAGGGGGGCCCGAAAAAATCTATCCTTAAAAATACTCGAAATTGTCAGATTAAGATAAGGTAAGTTAAGTACATGCAAAAGAGTCTATATTTCAAAAATATGACGATTTGAGCGGGGCGTACGGAAATGGGCGAGTCAAAAAGTTTCACAAAAAAAGCGAATATTTCGCGAAATGAACGTCAGATTGAAAAACTAAAAACTACGTGTTCAATATTTTTCAAAAATCTATCGAAAAATACCAAACTTGACCCCCCACGGAGAGGGGTGGGGGGTAAATTTAAAATTTTAAATACAAATCCCGCGATATTTCGCAAAATAAACATCATATCGAAAAACTGCAAAATACACTTTATCAATATTTTTGAAAAATCTATCGAATGGTTCCAAACACGACCCCCCACGGAGGGCCACGGAGGTTGCGGTGGGGGGTTACTTTAAAATCTTAAATGGTAGCCCCCGTTTCTTATCGCAGATTTGGATTGTTTGTATAAAAATAAACAACTTTTATTCGAAACATTTTTTTGAATTATGGATAGATGGCGTTATAATCGGAAAAAACATTGTTGGAAATGGAAAATTAAATTAAAAATATGGGAAGTCCCCACTAAAATGGAAAATTTTACTTTTTTGGTTTTAGGACCTAATAATCACAACCCAATAGGTCCCCAAAGCGCTCGAGTGACTGCACATTTAGCATACTTTGCTCCCCTACCATAATATATCTGCTTGTTTCTACAACCAGAAACAAAATTAGAGAACTATAGGTACTTCCAAGTCATGCGTTACCTTTTTCGTTTTCCGGTGACACAATTGTAATGTATCTGCTTGTTTCAACTGCGTAGCTTCACTAGAAACGAAATTAGAGAACTATAGGTTCTTCCAAGCCCTGTGTTAACTTTTTCGCTTTCCGGTGACCCAATTATAATATATCTACTTGTTCCAACTCCGTTGCTTCACCAGAAGCGAAGTTAGAAAACTATTGGGTCTTCCAAGTTGTGCGTTACCTTTTTGGCTTTCCGGTGACCCAATAATAATATATCTGCTTGTTCCAACTCAGTTGCTTCACCAGAAGCGAAGTTAGGAAACTATAGGCTCTTCCAAGATGTGCGTTACCTTTTTCGCTTTCCGAAGACACAATTATAACATATCTACTTGTTCCAACTCCGTTGCTTCACCAGAAGCGAAGTTAGGAAACTATAGGCTCTTCCAAGTTGTGCGTTACCTTTTTCGTTTTCCGGTGAATCAATTATAATATATCTGCTTGTTCCAACTCCGTTGCTTCACGAGAAGCGAAGTTAGAAAACTATTGGGTCTTCCAAGTTGTGCGTTACCTTTTTGGCTTTCCGGTGACCCAATTATAATATATCTGCTTGTTCCAACTCTGTTGCTTCACCAGAGGCGAAGTTAGAAAACTATTGGGTCGTCCAAGTTGTGCCTTACCTTTTTCGCTTTCCGGTGACACAATTATAATATTCCGCTTGTTTCAACTGCGTTGCTTCACCAGACATGAAGTTAGAAAACTATAGGTTCTCCAAGTCGTGCGTTACCTATTTCGTTTTCCGGTGACACATAATATATATCTGCTTATGAATGTTTTTTTGATATTGATAACTATTTCCGAAGTGAAAGTCGAAAGGTCAAGTAAACTTGATTTCAAACTCGAATTGTGGCTTATGCCCAAATAAAATAGTAAATCTTATTTTTAATACATGTTATTTTTAGTACAACAATGAACTAACATTTTTTAAAAAGGTCCGCATGTACATTTTTTTATTTCAGCTTCTATTTCCGTTCAGATCGGATTTAAGTTGTTTCTTTAAATTAAATGGTTCTTTATTGAGGATCCCACCATATTGATTTTCCACGGTAAACATCAATAAGTTAGATATTTCCTTCCGACAGTTCCGACCATTCCATTACTAACAAATATTCAACTCATGCGCGCCAAAACCAACAAACCACTCGCAAACCCGTCCAAATACGTACTGCGAACGATCAAAGCGTTTGTTGAAAAACCGACAGAATTTAGATCGTGGTGCGCCGTGTGCGTGCCGTTTGTGCGTCACTTGAAAACACGTACTAATCTGACGAATACGCTGCGCGCGAGCAGCTCGCACACCGAGCAGAGCGCATATGTATCTCCGCCTTTAAGTTCGTTTTGCGGCTACTGCTAGCGTCAATTTCCAGCCCGTGGAGCCGTAGCCTTAATTAGTGGTTTTGCCAGTGTTAACTTACGGAGCGGAAACGTCGACCATGACAAGCAGAACAGTGCAAAAGGGCGTTTTAAAGCTATTTGGGAGCAAGAAAAAAATTCAGGAATTTGTCTATAATTTTGTTTTTTTTTTATTTTTTGTCCCAAGAGGTACCGGTACGGCGTTTCGTCACAAAAACAGCACTAGATATAAGTATATCAGCTGACCTTGCACCTGCTGACCTTATCTCTTTTAAAAATTGAAGATAAGAAATACATATTTATAAAGAACGGCGAATACGAGTACATTATTTTAATACATTTTTAGATAAAAAATGTAATAAATTTTACAAGTAAAGTATTAAAAGATAATTATTTCCTATCAATAATTATTTTACTTGTAACATTAATATTGTTAAAAAATGTGAAAATTATATTTTATACAAATATTTGATATCTTAATAATAGAGGAATCTTTTTGTTAAAAAATATATTGATTATTATATAGATATTATTAGATGACTACCTTGAGATATTCTTGTGTAAGATGTTCTCCCTCAAGAAGATTGACTTGTTTCTCGTTAAGTTGTATTCCAAGAGCCTTGGTACACAGAGTTACTGACCTTGTAGCAGCACTGGCTGGGATCATGTACAAATTCGGAGCCATCTTCAGCGAACTTTTAACATGTGAATGAACACAATAACTGAGAGAATTTTTTTAATAAATCTAATATTATGCATCACGCAAAGATACTATATTTAACTATCGTTGGAGGGGAAATTAATCGATTTAGTCGCGCGTCGGTCAAATTTGTCTGTTTTTATGTCGAGTCATTTACTTCCTGGTTTCTTAAAATGGTGTTATACTTCATTCTGACTTACATATTACGTAGACTGTAAAAAAAATGTTTGCATATTTACCCTCTTTTAGTACATGAATTATATACATTGATTATTGATCCCGTTATACGGGATCAAAAAGGCAGGTCTTAAGGGTACATAATTCGCAAATATTTTACGGCTATCCCTAACTTTTCTGTCTTTACATGGCAAATTACGTGTAGTAAAATTCACACTGGTATGGATATGTACATATTACTAGAATGTCATTCTACTTGACAATATCATAACTAGCTTAAAGAGATGGCTTTTAAATGTTCTTGGATAACTGTTATTTTTTGTGTAATTGCAAATTATTAATTGTTATGATAATTTTTCCACTAGCTATGTATTCAGTGATTGTAATAATTTATATGTACAGCTGGTTCCTAAAAAAACTGATACGACTCTTAGTAAGATTTGATCATGTTGAGCAGTGTATGATTGGTCTGACATTATATTATATTTATTATGACAGACAAATAATAAAATAAACAAACAAACAGCCATTTTTTGAGGTTGAAGTTATCTGACAAATTTTAAGATTTGGCAGTGACAGTGAGAGTATGTAAATAATAAGTATTTATCCATCAAAATATAATAAATTAAATATAATTAAACTCATATTCATTATATCACACCTCATCAAAAGCTTTTTACAAGAACATAGTCAGCGATTTTGATATGGCTAGAGCCAGACTACATCAAGATCGCCTATAAATCGTGCTGGTAATTGCCTTGCAGCGAGACCAAAAACAAAAAGAAGAAGAAGAAGAGAGTACACTGCTCAATTTTCTACAAAATACGCTTTAAGAGTCGTATCAGTTTTTTTTGGAACCAGCTGTACCTACAACAAAAACTAATACTCAATCGAGAAAAGAGGAAAAGTGTTAAAGTGATTTTTTAATAAACGGAATAACTTTTAACGGAAACTTTTTTAATAAATGGAACGCTTACAATTTTGAACATCTTTAACAACAAAGTACTTGGATCACAGAATATATCTTGATGTATTCTCGGCTTCTATCTTCCATAAATAGTACACAATAAATAACTTTTTATAAAGTTCACCTTTTAAATCAATTATTTATCAAATGCACTATAATATATTAATGTTATTTAATCAACAATTCAAAATATTCCCGATTCATGTCAAATAATTATTTAAAATTGTCACTGATTGTCAGTGTCTGACTGACAATATTCTATTCGACTGAGTGCGTTGTATGACAAAGATAGATTTGGAAAATTACCACGGACATTGTGTTCGATTTTTTCGAATCCTGAAAAAACCAATAAATATTTTTGAAAAATCTAAACGCAGAATAAAATACTAAATTATTACCGAGGGCCGAAAGTCCCTTAGAATAAATAAAAAGTTTATTTTGAATGAGATATTTGAAATTAAAAATAACACTAAATTTTCTCTTAGCTTTTCACCCCTGTAACTTATTAAAATAAACATTATAGAAGTTCTCAGGGACTTTCGGCCCTCGCTAATAACGCAATCTGTCATTCTGCGTTTAAATTTTTTAAAAATACTTATTATTTTTCTCAGGATTCGAAAAAAATGAATCCCCATTTGAATAGCATTGCAGCCGAAAAAACGTACCGATCCTCTTAAATGAAATCACATATTCTGGGACCAAAAATACTTCGATTGAACCCAACTTACCTTAGTACAAATGTGTACATAAAAAAAGTTACAGCCCTTTGAAGTTACAAAATTAAAATATATTTTTTCCAATATACCGAAAACTATTAGAGATTTTTTATTGAAAATGGACATTATATTCATGCTTATGGCAGGAACGTCTTAAACAAATAACAGTGAAATTTGTGCACCCATAAAAATTTTATGGGGCTTTTGTAACCTTAAACCCCCCCCCCCATTTTTATGTACGTTCCAATTAAGTTATTATTGTGATACCATTAGTTAGACACATTGTTTTTAAAACTTTTTTACCTCTTAGTACTTTTTCGAGAAACCAGTTTTTATCGAGATATTTTGAACATTTGTAGTGCGATGTCACATTATGCGTTTTGACCGGATGCGGTGGAAACGCATCCGTTTCCAACGCAACCGGACCGACCTGTCACACTATGCATTGCCTGATGCAGTTTATAAGCGCGTAACGATGACTCAAAACGCATCCGGTTCCAACGCAACCGGACCGACCTGTCACACTATGCGTTTTGACTGGATGCGGTGGAAACGCATCCGGTCAAAACGCATAAGGTCGATGCCACATTATGCGTTTTGACCGGATGCGTTTCCGCCGCATCCGGTGAAAACGCATAGTGTGACAGATCGATCCGGTTGCGTTGGAAACGGATGCGTTTTGAGTCATCGGTACGCGCTTACAAACTGCACCAGACTAAACGCATAGTGTGACAGGTCGGTCCGGTTGCGTTGGAAACGGATGCGTTTTCACCGCATCCGGTCAAAACGCATAATGTGGCATCGGCCTAATGTGGCATCGGCCTAAATCCACCACATATTTTGTAAATGGTTAAGTAAGATTATACAGGGTGTCCAGAAATTCTCCTAACAAACGAAGACCGGAGATTCCTCAGATAATTTTAAGACAATTTTAAGACCCAATTTACCTAGACCGAAAATGCTTCCTAACGAAGCTAGAGTTCTTTGAAAATGGCGCATTGTAAATACTTTTTTCTAAATACCTCCTTCTTCTTCTTTAGGTGCCATGTCTGTATTCAGACGCTGGCCGTCATCATGTTTACTATTTCTTGAAATCTCTCTCTATCGGCTGCTGCGCGAAATAATTATTCTACTGTGCAGCCACACCATTGTCTAATATTACGCAGCCATGAAAGTTTCTTTCGACCAATCCATCTCTTTCCTTCCATTTTTCTTTGTATTATAAGGCGAAGCAGATGGTATTTAGGTCCTCTAATTATATGGCCGAAGTATTCTGTTTTTCTCCTCTTTGTGATGCTTATGAGCGTGCGAAACCCACGATATCTTTAGGATTCGTTGATAGCACCACAATTCGAATGCTTCCATTTTGTTTAGAATTGTGGTTTTTAACGTCCATGTCTCACAACCATACAATAGGATAGACCACACATAACATTTCAGCACCTTCTTTCGAATATTCATCGACAGGTTTCTGTTACATAAAACTGGTTTCCAGGTCATAAAAGCCTTCCGTGATATTTCGATCCTAGTTATTATCTCTTCATCAGAGTCACAATTTACATTTAACCAGCTGCCAAGGTACTTGAAATGATTTACCCGTTCTAACTCCTCTCCATCAAGAGAAAGCTGACCTTGATCTATATTAATCTTTCCAACTGCCATCCACTTTGTCTTTGAAATGTCGATTTTAAGGCCTCTCCGATAACTTGCTTCACTGACTAGATTTAGTAGTGTCTGAAGATCTTGTAAATTTTCAGCAAGAATGGCTGTATCGTCAGCGTATCTAATATTGTTGATTACTTCTCCGCCTAGCCTTACTCCCTCTTGTCTGTCATCCAAAGCATCCCTAAAGATTTCTTCAGAGTACAGATTAAAAAGGGTGGGTGATAAAACACAACCTTGTCGTCCTCCACGTTTTATCGGCAATTTTTCAGTACGACTGTCTCCAATTTGGATAGAGGCTACTTGATTGTAATATAAGTATTTCAGCAGTCTTATATCGTAGTGGTCAAGTCCTGCTGCCTGCAGGCAATCGAAAAGTGTATCATGTTGTACTCGTTCGAATGCCTTCTCGAAGTCGATGAAACAAACATAAACGTTCTTTCGAAATTCACAACTTTTTTGTAATAGAACGCGCATACAAAATAGTGCTTCTCTAGTTCCTAGCCCATTTCTAAATCCAAATTGCTTATTACCCATTCTAGTTTCGCACAGAAGGAATACTAGGTTTGGTATAATACGTAAAAGTATCTTAAGTGTGTGACTCATCAAACTGATTAGTCTAAAATCGCTGCATTTGGTGGGCCTGCTTTTCTTTGGTAATGTTATAAACAGTGACTCCAACCAATCATCTGGTATTTTTCCTTCGTTGTAAATTTTGTTAAAGAAAGTAGTCAAGTAGGTAATGTTTTCCTCATCTAAAAGTTTAAGTAGCTCAACAGGGATTTGATCTGGTCCAGGTGCTTTATTGTTTTTGACTTGTTGTATTGCTTTTATGACTTCTGACTTCAGTATACTGGGACCTCTGTCTAATTGGTTGTCACAGGTAGTATTTGGAGTATTTTCTCGAGAAGCATCGTCAAAAAGGTCACTGATGTGTCTCTCCCATTCTTTGCACTGTTGTTCGTGATCACAAATTTTTCCGTCTGCGGTTTTAAGTACGTGAGCATGTTTCTGTTTTCTAATTCCGGAGATATTATGTTTCTTGTGGAGGTTGAAACTGTCATGCTTTTTTTGGACCAAGTTAAATGCCTCCAGAACGCTTTTATTTAGAAAAATAAAAAAGCTACTTTGTTCATTAATTTCAATATTGTGAAAAAGTACGCATTGTAGATAAAAACATTCAACATAACGACTTTCTTTAAAATACTTGCTCTTTAAAATGAGATTTTCTGTATTAAAAAAATGGTACGCTTTTTCTATTGACTTTCCCAATATATAATATAGTTAAAAAATAGCGTAGAGATTTATAATAATAAAATATAATAATTATACAGGGTGTCCCGAAAAGATTGGTCATAAATTATATCATAGATTCTGGGGTCAAAAATATATTGATTGAACCTGACTTACCTTAGTACAAATGTGCACATAAAAAAGTTATAGCCCTTTGTTACAAAATGAAAATCATTTTTTTTTCAAATATTTCGAAAACTGTTAGAGATTTTTTATTGAAAATAGGCATGTGGCATTCTTATGGCAGGAGCCAAAATGTATGCCCCCTATAAAAATTTTATGAGGTTTTGTTCCCTTAAACCCCTCCCAAACTTTTGTGTACGTTCCAATTAAATTATTATTGTGGTACCAATAGTTAGACACAGTATTTTTAAAACTTTTTTGCCTCTTAGTCTTTTTTCGATAAACCAGTTTTTATCGAGATGCGGCTTCTTTTTTATTATGTTTACATAAAAATTGTATGGGGGTTTCGTTCCTTTAAACTCCCAAATGTTTGTGTACGTTCCAATTAAACTTTTATTGCGGTACCATTAGTTAAACACAGTGTTTTTAAAACTGTTTTGCCTCTTAGTATATTTTCATATTATAAAAATGTAAATTATAGATTTTTCATATTATTACCAGGTCTCTATAATCGTACTTAACCATATACAAATAGGTGGTGGATTTGACAAATATTCAAAATATCTCGATAAAAACTAGCTTTTCGAGAAAGCACTAAGAGGCAAAAAAGTTTTAAAAACGATGTGCTTAACTAATAATACTTTAACAATAATTTAATACGAACATGCACAAAAGTTATGGGGGTTTAATGGAACAAAACCACCATAAAATTTTTATGGGGTGCACAAATTTCAGTATAATTTTTTGTTAAGATGTTCCTACCATAAGAATGCCAGACGTCTATTTTCAATAAAAAATCTCTAATAGTTTTTGAAATATTGAAAAAAATTGATTTTCATTTTGTAACTTCAAAGGTCAACTATTTTATGTGCACATTTGTACTAAGGTAAGTTAGGTTCAATCAACATATTTTTGACCCCAGAATCTGTGGTATACTTTATGACCAATCTTTTCGGACACCCTGTATAATAGCGTAGTAGATATACAGTGATGAGCGCGCTAATAACCGGAAAAATAACGCAAAAGATAGAAAACATAATACATTGTGAAGGAAAAAGAGATGAAACTATGGAGGTGGGACACTATGTAATGTAATGTTAATTTATAAGTTTATATCGATAATTTCCACCTCTACTAGTTTCATCTCTTTTTATTTCGCAATTTGTTATGTTTTCCATATTTTGCATTATTTTGCCGGTTATTAGCGCGCTCATCACTGTGTGTATATTTAAAAAATAGCGGCCAATATTTTTTTTATTTTTCAAGTGCTTTTTCGGCTTCCATTCCTGGAGTAATAGTAATTTTTATCGAATTTAAATTGGGAGATTTACTAAAAATGTTTTACAGTGTACAAACATTCAAAAATGTATTTATCATTTACGATCATTTACAAAAGTATTAACAGCTCTGTTATTATTTTTTTAATTGAACAGACCCAAATTAAAAATAATTTAAACAAAAACTGTAATTAATGCTCCATAAATAATTACACTTTTATAAAAAATAACTCTTTGTAATACAACGTTTTTATTATTTATGGGACACAATACAAAATTATAAACTATTTTGTTGTTTCAATTTCTATACCATGAAAGATAGGCCTGGATTCCACGTACCAAAAAAATTTTATTAATAGCATTCTGAAAATGTGTTAATAGCTTAACTGTGTCTAGTCGGACAAACTTTGATGTATGGGAACACTGGAACAGGGGAAGTTTTAATTGTGGAACCTGATTTTAATTGTGGAACGTGTCATCCTGTCAAGTTTATGCTTGTGAAAGCTAGCAGGTTGTTTTTAAGTTTATTCAATCTCTCTCATCAATCCTGACCCCCGGAGGGTGTCTCCAAAGATCTCTGTCTCTGGTCATTTCTTTTAACTCATGCACAGGTCTTTTGCATATTCCTGTAATTTGATCGATCCATCTTGTTGGGGATCTTCCTCGTGATCTTCGGCCTTCCACCTTTCCTTGTATAATAATTAGTCTTTCCATGTTTTCTGTGTTAAGTTTCATAACATGTCCAAAGTATTTTAATTGTTGGAGATGGACTATACTGGAGAGTCGTTGGCTAACTTTTAGCTCTCTTAAAAATTGAAATATTTGTCCTATGGTCGGTCCAAGGAATTCGTACGTCTACGAATAATAACAGTAAGTTTATTCTGCAATAACACAGCTAAAGGATTGCAAAGCAGCAGGTCCCGATAATATACAAGCAGAACTACTCAAACTGATAGACAACGAATTAATAGTAATAATCACAAAGATATTCAACAACCTATACAACTCTGGAGAAATACCAACAGAATGGCTGAAGTCTGAGTTTACTGCACTTCCAAAAAAACCAGGAGCCAAAAAATGCGAAGAATACCGTACGATAAGCCTGATATGAGTCATCTCCTAAAATTGTTCCTAAAGGTAATCCATACCAGAATTTACAAGCTATGTGAAAGTCAAATTTCGCCCAACCAATTCGGGTTCATAAATGCTGTTGGTACGTGAGAGGCTTTGTTTTCCATACAAGTCTTAATCCAGAGATGCAGAGACGTCAATTGCGACGTATACGCATGTCTGGTTGATTACGAGAAAACGTTTGATAGAGTACATCACGCCAAGATGATACAAATACTAAAAAAAGCAGGAATCTGAAACACAACCAAGATCTGAAAATAATTAGGAACATTTACTGGAATCAGACTGCAAACCTCTGAGTTGACGGTGAACACACCAAATATGTGAAAATCATGCCTGGAGTGAGGCAAGGCTGCATTTTATCCCCCCTTATTTTCAATCTTTACTCTGAAAAAATATTTATCGAAGCTTTGCACGAAATTGAATAAGTTATTCTACTAAACGGGTACCGGCTAAATTACATCAGGTATGCAGATGACACCATAGTATTTGCGGACGACCTAGGAGACCTACAAGTCCTCATGAACAAAGAAACGTATTACAGTCAACAATATGGACTCAATATAAACGTAAAGAAGACAAATCTTATGATCATTAGCAAGAAAAAGATAAGAGAAGGTCAACTCTACATCAACCAAGCCCGTGTAGAAAGAGTGAGGCACTACAACTACCTCGGCACCATAATAAATGAGGAATGGACCAACAACCAAGAGATAAGAGCACGCATCGAAAAAGCTAGATCAACCGTCAACCGTATGGGGGCCTTCTCAAGAGCCACAACCCAAGAAGCAATTGGACGTAATATTACGACGTCTTAACGTTGGATTAAATGTCCCAACGTTAATACGCGACGTTGCGACGACGGTCAGAAAACCGCTATTTGTACCTAAGTGTAGGGTTACCATACGTCCGGATTTCGTCCGGACAGTCCGGATTTGAAAGACATGTCCGGATTGGCGTCCGGATATGAGAAATATCCGGATTTTTTTCTTTACTAAAAAAATGGAAAACACTTGGCCCAACGGTGGGAAATTTCATTCTGAGCTAAATCAAATGGTTAAAGCTACAAGGCTACCTGGAAAGAGATGGAAGAGAGCGCTTTAACTATAGTCAGCGTTGTACCGAATTCTGTCAATGTGGATGAATTATTTGATGAGGGCTCGTCACTTCTCCAAGTTCTAAAAAAGCTGAAACCTAAATGGACTTTACTACCTAAAGAAGAAACCCCAAGCACTCATGACAAATGGCAAGAAATATTTGAAGCATTTTCTAAAAGCAACGTTTCCTTTACGAATACTTTTAAAATAGAAGAATTCATCTTTCGTCTGCCTGGTACTTCGGCTCCTACTGAACGTATCTTTTCGATGGTGAATTTTATAAGGACGGCTGAAAGAGGAAGATTATCTCTGCCTGTTGTAAATGAGCTTCTCAATATTAAAGCAAATTCTGTAATGTCATGTTCCGAATTCCATGACAAAATAAAAAATGACAAGCCACTTTTGAGAAAAATTATGTCTTCTGAAAAGTACGAAAGAAGAACAGATGAAAAAGATCCTATCCCTACGCCCAGTAAAAACTAAGCATTTCGCATATATGTATAATGTTGAGGTAGCAACACAGTCAAATTCACATTTTACATTTTCTACACCCCCTTGGACTAACCATGTCCGGATTTGGCCTTAATAAATTATGGTAACCCTACCTAAGTGGGGAATAGAAATACGGGTTGCCTCGACGTCCCCCTCTCGACTTCTCAGCTCGAGATATTTTATCGTCAAATTACGTTAGTTTTTAGGACTTTGGTCTTGTACAGTAATAGTATAAAATTCTCTACCACAGAAGTACGGCCGACACACTTCATTTTTACCAAATAGGTTAATAATCTTGGAGGATATTAAATCATCAGAAACTAAGATGTATGACGGCCTGTTGATACTTATTTAAGTAGTTTCCTACTCTATTCAGAATATAACCTAAGTGACTTGTATAATAATTATTTTATTAATCATCTGCCTCATTGCATATTGCGGTCGAAAATTTACAAACGCAAGGAAGTGTACTGTTAAACTAGGTATAAAAATTGCTAAAAACTGAAAGCGCCTCAGAAATTTACAGGTTAAATCGAACAAAACGGTGAAAATAGCAATAACCATCGTAATTAAAAAAACATATTATTATGTCTAGACCCATACAAAATTATCCTTGATTTATATATAAACAAAATTCGTTAATTAAAATCAAATATTCATTAAAATCTAGCAAAAAGATTGCCAAACATTATGTTTCAAAAAATGGCTGAACCATGGCGATCTTTCATTAATGGCGGATTTGACTCGCGACCTAAATTGCACTACATTTTAACTGATTTGGACAAGAACACCCCCTGCCGACCTTTAGTATAACCTATTTTTACCTTGCACACCTCGAATTTACCTATTGGTATACCTAATACGTCTTAAAGTAAGCGCAAACAACCTGGTCTTGACGACAGACTCCAGACGACCGGTCGTCGTCGTGAACACGCCTTAATCTGGTGAACTAAACAACCAATTGTCGAAAATTTACTTTACGACGTTGGATAGTCGTCGACGTTTTTCAAGAGGAAACAATAGCGATCAACAGGTAGCGAAAACGCGTTCCAAGATTGCGGCTGTAATTTTGAATATTTTTTCGAGATATTTGGCACACGTATTCGTAATATAATAAAGAATGGCGGTACAGAGCCCAATTTGAAAAATATATTAATATGTGGAAATTACTCTGTAATTAAATACAATATTAAAAAAACGAGCCTGTACCGCCATTGAGAAGAACAAAAAATACACTTTCTTCAAATAAACTTTTTTATCCGATGCCTAGATTTTGTGTCATTTTGGAACTACTAATGAAATAAAAAATTTTAGTAGTTCCAAAATGACACAAAATTTAGGCATCGGATAAAAAAGTTTATTTGAAGAAAGTGTATTTTTTTGTTCTTCTTAATGGCGGTACAGGCTCGTTTTTTTAATATTGTATTTAATTACATAGTAATTTCCACACATTAATATATTTTTCAAATTTGGCTCTGTACCGCCATTCTGTATTATATTACGAATACGTGTGCCAAATATCTCGAAAAAATATTCAAAACTACAGCCGCAATCTTGGAACGCGTTTTGGCTACCTGTTGATCGCTACTGTATCACCTTAATTACAGGTATCTTATAAAAAAACTTTGACGTCAGGTTAACGTATACAACTTTACTTAAGTACTACGTTGTTATTACCTACGTTGTATTGTCGTTCTCACCTTCCCGCAAGTACACGCAGCAATATACCTTATACCTACTGAGAAAACACCCGACGGCTCCTGAATGTTGGGTTCGATACTAATAAATACTCTGTAATCCCCGACGTTGAGCAGTCGTTAAATGTCTTCCAGTAAATTACATTGTAGTATAGAGGTTATACCCGACGTCAGCTTAACGTTAAACCTTAACCTAATAATTAACGTTGGTATTCTCAACGTTGGATTGTCGTTGTCGTCTTCCCGAAAAATACGTCTACCATACTTAATAAAACACCAACGTCCTCTGAACGTTGGCATCTATCCTAAAAAATACGTTGTAATTCCCGACGTTGAGTAGTCGTTGATGTATGCCACTTAATTGCACTTATACTACAGATAGGTTAAGACCGACGTCAGCTTAACGTCAAACCTTATCCTAATAATTGACGTCGTTATTCCCGATGTCGGTTGGTCACCAGATTATATTACTTATTAGCAGCAACGTTGGTCCATAGGAAAAACAGACGTTGTCCTTGGTTAAGGCTTATTGTGAACCAATTTTGTCCTTAAATTTAACGTCCGATTAGGACAAAATTGGTTGCAGGTCGTAAAATTGCTGCTTGGGAACCTTTCTCTTGGTATAAAAGTAAAAATGCTAAGATGCTACGTCTTCTCTGTCCGTTTTTATGGTATTGAATCATGGAACTTGAACGAAGATATGTGCCGAAAATTGGAAGCATTTGAGATCGGAGAATTCTTAAAATCCCATGGACTGATCGGGTCACAAATGAGGAGGTCCTTAGAAGAATATGGAAGAACCGAGAGGTACCAACCACCATCAAATCTCGAAAGTTGGAATACTTTGGCCACATTATGCGAAATGAATCCAGATATGCCCTCCTACAAGCCATCCTGCAAGGAAAAATATTTGGAAAGCGAGGTCCAGGAAGAAGAAGAACATCCTAGTTAAAGAACCTCAGAACCCGATTCAACACATCTGTGCAGCTTTCCCGCGTTGCTGCCGATAAAGTGAAGATTGCCATGACGATCGCCAACATTCGTCACGGATAGGCACATCAAGAAGAAGATATTTAAAGTACTTCCGGCCTTTTCGCTACTATCTACAATCGTATTCGTCAGAACCTACGATTCTTCAACCGACTCTGCGATTGCTAACGTATCATCGCATGTTATTTATAGTTTCTTCGTTGACTTTAATTCCACTTTATGTTTTTTAACAACTTAATTAAAGTAAAGCTTTGATATTATTCTAATATCTAATAGTCTAAATGGACAATATTTCTTATATTATTATTTGCACGAATCTGCCGCACATATAGTCATATTAATTACCATTTAATAAATGCATAACGTATCTTCACATGTAGGTACCTATAGTCCGTCCGCTCTAACTTTTCCCATGCGTCATGACTTATTTTCAAACAAATTAAGTTAAAACCTAAAGTGAAACGTACGCCGATGTGTGTAGTATATAGTATACAGTATACAAAATGTATATACATATCGACGTTCGGTTCACTTTAGGTTTTGACTTAATTTGTTTGAAAATAAGTCGTAACGCATGGGAAACGTTAGAGCGGACGGACTATAGGTACCTACATGTGAAGATACGTTATGCATTTATTAAATGGTAATTAATATAACTAAAGAGTTCAGAATATTTCCTAAAAAATATTTTTACGCTCTTTTTAACGCCGGTAGTACCTTTTTGAAAAATTAGTATATACAGGGTGAGAGAATTGAAAAAATTAACAACATATTTTTACAGAAAAATCAGAAAAAACACAACTTCTGGTAAACCGATTCTTTCGGTTTAAGAGCTCGATCTTATACATAAAAAAAGGAACCTATATACCAAATTTAGTTGAAATCGGACTTTTCGTTCAAAAGTTATCGTGCTATTAGTCACATATGTATAGTCGCCATTTTGAATGCCCACCTTTTCTGTAAAAGGCAAAATCTGAGTTTGCCTCATATCTACATTTAAACCTTTGTATGTGTACTATATGTGGTCCAAAATATATGCTTCTACCGTTAAATGCACAACAATTCTTATAATATTTGCACGAATCTGCCGCACATAGGTCCATGTAAAGGTAATTTATGCATTTATCACATGGTAATTAACATAACTAAAAAATTCAAAATATTTCTTAAAAAGTTGAAAAAATAACAACATATTTTTACATAAAAAATCAGGAAAAACATAACTTCTGGTAAACCGTCAGAAGCTCGATCTTATACATCAAAAAAAGAAACCATATATACCAAATTTGGTTGAAGTCAGAATTTTCGTTTAAAAGTTATCGTGCTATTAGTCACATATGTATCGTCGCCATTATGAATGCCCGCCATTTTTGTAAAAGGTAAAATCTGACATGGCCTCATATCTAATTTTGAACCTTTGTAGGTGTAGTATTGATGCTGGCTTCAGAGGGACTTCCTACTGACGTAGATTCCCTGCGTAAGCTGTATCACAGATTCCATGAGGCTTATGGTATTAGTACTGCTGAAGTTGAAGCAGATCTTTCGGCTTTTGGAACCTTCTTTTCCACTGAGACACGCCTCCGACTCCAGAAAATTAGGGAATGTCAGAATAAATATTTTTCGAGTAATTCCCCATCCAGCAAAATTTTTTTTTAAATAAATTGACGCGTACAGAAGATCAAGCGCCTTCTGACAATTTGGACGATAACAAGGTAAGTTTATTTCTTATTAACATTCAGTCCTTAAGACACAAAACTGATGAATTACTTCTATTACTAGAAGAGCTTAATTTTCCTGAGATTGTTGCCATAACTGAACATTGGCTAAATGTTGATGAACCTGTGTTTATTAAAAATTACACTATTATATCCAGATTTAACAGGAGTAGATTATCTCATGGGGGTACTTTGATTATGTCTACACAAAATGACTTTTCGGCAGTGACCAAATTTGATAATTTATTAATTGAAAAAGTATTTGAATTCTCCATAATTTATCAGAAATCTTCTGACCTCTATATTATTTGTATTTATAGAACTCCCGATGCGGATGTGCAGATTTTCTTACAACAACTACTTAGCTTGCTAGAAACTATTCCTTCAAAAAGTAAATTAATTCTATGTGGCGATCTAAATATTGACTACTCCAGCGTGTGTGCTGCTCAGGAGTCTCTCCATTCTATCTTTGATTCCTTTGGTATAGGTATGCATGTAAATTCTCCAACCAGAATAACTAAAACTAGCTCTAGTATTATTGACTATGTCGTGTCCTCTTTGGCTCCAAATTCTACTGACTGTACTGTTTTCAACTCAGGTTGTCAAAACACGCAACGAAAATTGTTCCGTGTCTTTGGAGAACAAAATTTTCAAACATTTAAACAACTATGTCAAACAACTGACTGGGACTTCCGCTCTGTTGATGTTGACATCGAGTTTTCTAGATTCATAAAGTTATTGTCTGGTCTGGCATACGAATCCTTTCCTCTTAGGCCAATCAAAACTAAACATCGTAAACCCTGGTCAACTAGAGGTCTACGTATATCTGCAAAGAACATGCGCTCATTATCGTACCTAAAAAAATTCTCGGACAACATATCCTTCCACGATTACGTTAGGCTTTACAAGAAAATTTACCATAAAGCCATAAAGGCCGCCAAGGAAATTTATTACAATGCAAGACTGGCTAAATCAGGTAATGTTGCTAAGGAAACGTGGTCTATCGTAAATGAACTGAGAGATAAGACTTCTTCTCTCACCACAATCCCGACGTCTCCTGAGACCCTGAACAATTACTTTGTAAATGTGGCAAAAAATTTAACAAATACTATACCTCCTTCTCAGGATCCGATTTCATATCTTTCTCATAAGAATGTAAATAGTTTCTTTTTTACACCCATAGTATTAGGTGAACTACGCTCTACAATAAATGACATTAAAAACAAATCGTCATCTGGGACTGATGGCCTCACTCTTAAAATGTTTTCTGCTCTACCTGATTGCACTTTAAACCATCTTACTACCTTAATAAACAGGTCATTCGAAACTGGAGTTTTTCCAAGCTGTCTTAAGACAGCGATAATTATTCCTATACACAAAGGAGGCGATAAAGATCTTGCTTCGAATTATCGCCCTATTGCACTCCTGCCCACGTTGTCGAAGATAATTGAAAGTCTGGTAAAAAAAGAATCTTATCTTTTCTGTTGAAATACAAATTGCTTACTCCACATCAATTTGGATTCCTGAGTGACAAATGCACGAATGATGCTATGTTCTTCCTTTTCGATCATGTTTACTCCAGTCTAAACAACCATCACTCTACAGCAACAATTTTCTGTGATTTCTCTAAAGCATTCGACTGTGTAAACCATAACATCTTGACTGACAAATTACAGCACTATGGATTTAGGGGAAAGGCTCTTAAATGGCTTAAATCATATCTTAATAAGAGAAGTCAGTTTGTAAGGATTGACACGAAGACGTCTTCTTGCATGTCATTAGAATGTGGGGTACCTCAGGGTTCAGTTCTAGGCCCTTTATTGTTTCTGATATACATAAATGACATCTCTAGTCTGAACATTAAAGGTAAAATATGTCTCTTTGCAGATGATACTAGTATTACTTGGAGTAACACGGATATTATGGATCTTCGCAATACCATAGCTACAGACCTAGTCACCATTAAATCGTGGTGCGATTCGAATCTCCTGTTATTTAACGTTTCTAAAACCAAAGTCCTACCTTACAACAATATGATGCAACCTTTAGTACTTAATAACAACAGTCTAGACGTAGTTGAATCGGTGAAGTTCTTAGGGCTTATTGTGGATAAGTCTCTAAAATGGAACTTGCACATTGATGCCTTACAAAAAAAATTAAGTTCTGCTTGTTTTGCGCTAAGATCAGTTGCTACGGAAATGAATTTGTCAACATCTAGGACCGTTTATTATGCCCTTTTTGAGTCTCATCTTCGGTACGCCCTTCCATTCTGGGGTTCGTATTGTGCGACTCAATTTGAGCGTATTTTTAAACTACAAAAGAGAGCTCTTCGTTACTCCCTGAGACTCAATAGCAGAGTTCATTGCCAGGAATTCTTTAAAATATTTAAAATATTAACTCTTCCTTCTTTGTTTGTTTTTGAATTCGTTTGTTTAATCCGCAAACATGCATCAGAAGGTCCAGAGAGACCCACTCACAACTATCCCCTTAGAAACGTGGAGCTTAATCTTTATCTGCCAACCCCACGGTCTGAGCTGGTTAAGTGCTCTATACTATACAATTCGAGAAAAATGCACAATCACCTGCCATCTAACATCAAATCTATTGCAGCATTTCCCGCTTTTCGCAAAGCCTTGAAAGCTTATTTGCTTGAGAGAGCTTTTTATACAGTGAATGACTTTTTTATAAACGATTTGAATTCAACAAATTGACTTGCAGGATTATTTATTACTTTCGACTACTTTTGTACATATTTGCAGCGGCATAGATCTTTTGATTTACTTTCCCTTTCCCTTTTCCTCGTTCGCCTTCTTTTTGCTCTGACGTTGTATACATATTGTTTGCAAATTTTTTAAAAAATTTTAATGTGTACTTAATAACTATAAAATTGTATTTAAGTAGTATAACTCACGCCATTTATTTGGTGTCTGTTTCTGTTTTTATTTTGTTTGTAGTTTTTATTATTTTTTGTTTTTTATTGTATTTTTTATTGTGTATAAGCTTTGTCCACAAATTGTAAAAATTTTTTGACAATAACGCATACCAATCAAAAAAGAGTGTATGTGGTCCAAATTATAGGCTTCTATCATTAAATGCACAATTCTTATAATATTTGCACGAATCTGCCGCACTATCTGTTGTAGCTGGAATATTGTGTGCGCTACTCATTTTTACCGCATTTAGCGGTTTTTTTATTCTTGTACATATCTTTACAATACATTCGAACACAATAAAATTACAGGTTACTCCTAATTTCCAAGGATACATGTGTAGTAAACCTTAAAAATATTTTCTCCCATAATTACAGTATAATACTTCACAAACAACTGATTTTACAAAATACGTAATCAGCATAATTACAATAAAATACTTAAATATTAATCTTAAAAACGTGGAATGAAAACATAATTACATATATGTAGTTGTTTGGGAAATTTTTACTTGTAAATCTTTAGTCTTTAGACATGTTATGGTATCAATCTTAACAAGTTGTGAAACAACGCTATGAAACTTATCATTTTTTTACCTTGTTGTAAGTAAATACATATTAAATACAATTATTGCAAAATGTTTGGCATTGTTTTTTTTTTGTGATATTGTTTCCTTGATTTTCACCAATAGTTCTTCTTCTTCGTCGGTCGTCCGGTTCGGATATCGTGTCACCTTGAATTTTCAATGATTTTTCTTAAACTCTGGGCTCCTTTTAGTCTGGGCAGATTATCGGAGAAAAGGTCATTTTTGGGAAAAGTTATTTACCAGCAATTTTTTTGCTGGAATCGAATCTTATTATTGTATATACAAAGGCGGCTTTACCTATTGTGCAGGGTGTGCGGTGCACACGGGCGCCGGGATGTTGGGGGCGCCGAGCGCCAAAGAGCGGGTCTTTTACTTTGTTTCAACATAAAATATGCTTTAAAACGATCAATAAAAAATTACATTGGCACTTAAGCGCGATTTATAGATTGCCGTCGGCCCGGCCGCCTATCCAACGGATGGGCGGCAATCTTTTGATTCGTTTGAAGACATACCGACAATGACTCCAAAATCGGTCGTGGAACCTATAAAGGTCAAATTGCTTGGGACTTGTAACAAAATAAACATACAAAATATGCGTGGTCAAGATTACGCTAATGGGTCAAATAGGAAAGAGAAGAATCTAGGTTTAAAAATACGAATTTTAGACTTAAATCCGCCTGCATTTTATGTACCTTGTGCAGTGCAGCGCATATGCTAAACCTGGTAATAGATTCATTAATAATGTTGACGACGACCCTTTCGTCACGCTGGCAAATACTTGCTAAAGAAGTGCCAAATTTAACTTGTTCTAATTTAGAAAATAAATTATGCCATGTTGGCTCTTCAGACGTAGATAGGTTTGAGCTCTCGAATGAAATAGAATTATTACCAATGTTTATAGATAATTCTACTACACCTTTGGATATTCTAAATTACCTGTAGTGTGCCTGTATACAGATAAATTACTTTCAGTATTCCAAAATTTGTTCACTGCTCTTAGAATTTACCTCTGCCAGTGACAGTAGCGCATAGTAAAAGATCATTTTTTTTAAATTAAATATAATTAAAAATTATCTAAGGTCAACATTGTCGCAAAGTCTATTATTGTAAGTATTGAACATGAAATAAAAATGAAAAAAATAATTTTATTAACGTTTCGACGCCCAAATCGGGTGCCGTTGTCAAAATACAAAATATTACTAAAATAAACAAAAGAGTTGTTGCTAAGCAAAAAGATTCTTCTAATAATTTATTTAATCTCACTCATTTATATTGGCAATTCAGACATATATTATACATTTTAAAGTAGAAGACTTTAAAATGATATTGCCAATATTTATGAGTTGCGTTCCTGGGACGACTTACTGAAAGATAGTTCATTCGATTACATGAAATCAACCCCAACTCAAGAATATCCGTCATAAAAAATTATAGCATGTGATCTGTCTTTAAAAAGACAACCAAATGCAACGACAGTAAAATTCTCGCGTTAGAGACTTCATAGTAAATCACAAGGGAAAACCAGGAAAAACCCTGCGATACTATCCCGACATCGTAAGTATTTAGTCTTACATTAATTTACTCTCAAGAAATAATACCAAATTCTGACTTGTAACATGTTTAAATTATAAATAATATTAATAATACTAGATATATAAGTAATACTAAAATATAAAATATGTACTAGCTCAATATTATTGACTTACTAATCTTGGTATTTTCTTTCTATTGACTTCCTCTTTCAGTATGGGTAACCACATTAACTATATGGTAGAATGCAGTAGGATGTGGTTACCCATACTGAAAGAGGAAGTCAATAGAAAGAAAATACCAAGATTAGTAAGTCAATAATATCGAGCTAGTACATATTTTATATTTTAGTATTACTTATATATCTAGTATTATTAATATTATTTATAATTTAAACATGTTACAAGTCAGAATTTGGTATTATTTTTTGAGAGTAAATTAATGTAAGACTAAATACTTACGATGTCGGGATAGTATCGCAGGGTTTTTCCTGGTTTTCCCTTGTGATTTACTATGAAGTCTCTAACGCGAGAATTTTACTGTCGTTGCATTTGGTTGTCTTTTTAAAGACAGATCACATGCTATAATTTTTTATGACGGATATTCTTGAGTTGGGGTTGATTTCATGTAATCGAATGAACTATCTTTCAGTAAGTCGTCCCAGGAACGCAACTCATAAATATTGGCAATATCATTTTAAAGTCTTCTACTTTAAAATGTATAATATATGTCTGAATTGCCAATATAAATGAGTGAGATTAAATAAATTATTAGAAGAATCTTTTTGCTTAGCAACAACTCTTTTGTTTATTTTAGTAATATTTTGTATTTTGACAACTGCACCCGATTTGGGCGTCGAAACGTTAATAAAATTATTTTTTTCATTTTAATTGTGGCCTATTTCCCATATAAATAATTAATCATAAAAATGCCACAAGGAAATAGCTTCAGAACAACATTATGAAATAAAAATTGAAGTACTTAAATGATATTATTCAAGATTTTGCTAATGCAAAATGTACTCACCGGAGGGACCGCAGACGTTCGGATACAATTAGCGTATATTTGCAAAGACAATGACGTCGACTTTGCAAAGTAACAAGACACTTACTCAACACACACACTACACATTACTCCCCTGAGTTAGTGATAAGTTATAGTCTAAAAAATCATTATGAAATTGACTGGCCAGTTGGATGTGAAAACCAGTGTCAATAAAACACAAAACACACACACGCTAATGCAAAAGCACGAAAGTATATTTTTTATAATTATATGTTGTAGTATGTTCGCCCTGTAATAATTCGTTAATAAATTATTATTTTTTTAAATAATCACAAAGTTGTTCTTTTTTATTCATCTAACCAATTCCTTCCTAAAAGTACTATCTACTCGTGTGCTCAAACGCGTCAAATGTCCTCAACCAATTTTCAACCTTACCTCATAGATAAAAAAAATAATTTTTAATTAAATATCTTTAACAGATTTGGTTAGGTTGTTCTGACGCCTTGAATACCTATTGACTCCCGACATAATTTAATATTGCACTATTTGCGTCTGGATTTTTGTTTACATTATAAGCGTACCTAATACCTTCTAATACCCTATATACTGAGACTAGTACTAGGTAGGTACTACTCGACTATTCCATTCTGACTGCTCGTCTATCAAAGGGCGCCAGGGCATCGACTGCACACGGGCGCTACATGGGCTAGAGCCGCCTCGGTGTATATATTAATAATATAGGTATGCAAATTCCGCAGATAGTGTGCTACTTTTTTTATAAACAAAATGGCGCCCGAAAATCGTGTCTTTTTCAATTTTTGCTCTATAACTCTAAAGATTTTAACTTTATACTAAAAACACCCAAATACAAATTCACCATAATTAAATTCTGCATAGAGACGTGTTTTTCCCGATTTACTTCGACGAAAATTTTCCCCGGAAAATGCGGGATTTTCCAACAAAATCTTTAATTTTCAACTAAAACTTAGATGAGTAATTGTTTATCAATAATTAAATAACTTGGTAATATAAAAGCTCTTTTCATATAGATTATAGTTCCAGAAGCCGATGGAAATTGAATGAACAGTTTAGCAACAATCGAATTGTTAATTAAAAAATTACGGTCGATATAATAACCACAATAATTATGATACATAAGAATAACTACGATTTTTGTATAAAAAGACAATGTACCTACCCAGTGTACTTTAAAAAATTGAAATTGGACCATTTAAGCGGCCTCAGAAATATTTTAGAATTATAAACAATTTTTTGGCTTATAAACAAATAGAATATCCCGGGAAATATTAAATTAAATTAAAACATGAAAACGGTATTGGAAAAAAAGCGGCAGAACACTTCTTTTAAAAGAGAAAACGTTTAATTGTGATGAGTGGTTCCTGAGATACAACCGGTCAAAGTTGACCGGCATTTACGGCAAAGATAGTATAAACAATAGGTTCATAATTTTGGAACGATCACCTTTTTATTTTTGTTCTCTTTCTCCCCACCAATTTTCATATCTTTAAAATGCTCATAACTATTATTATTATACTTACTAACTAAGGAAGTTAAACTTCACTTGTAGGTAGATGATATATAAATTTATTAAAATTTTTATCTAAAATGATCCAAATTGGATTGAAGTGGGTACATCTATAGTACAAAAAACACACAAACGTTTTCGGACCAATCAGTCCAACTGACAGGAAGTTTGAAGCCAAGATGAAGACCACACTATAGTACCACTACATTTCTAAATTCTTTAAACATCGACTTATTGTCGACATTGTTGTAGCCTAAATTGCCTAATTATTGTAATATTAAGGTCTTTTTACCTAACTATGTAGCTAGTTCCAACTACTTTGGATCTAAAGTTTCTACCTAATGATGGACTGATTGGTCCGAAAACGTTTGTGTGTTTTTTGTACTATAGATGTACCCACTTCAATCCAATTTGGATCATTTTAGATGAAAATTTTAATAAATTTATATACCATCTACCTACAAGTGAAGTTTTACTTCCTTAGTAAGTTTTTTATTATGGTATACAGCCAATGAGAGGAATCTTTTCCTTTATATATTATATATTATTATAATAAAAACTATCGATATTACGAAAATTGCCAAAAATAGCAAAATTCCAATCAAAAATTAGGTTGGAGAAAATGTAATCTCAAAGTTCAAAATCGGTATATGTTAAAAAAATGCATTTTCTCGGCGTCCCATGGAGCAATTTTGTTCATTATTTTTTTGTTATCAAGTAACTCGAGTAGAGCCATCTAACTAACGTATTATTAAATGTCAAAGTTGCTTTTGTCTTGTTATAATAAATTTATTTATTTATTATAACAAAAAATTTTAATTTGTTTAAATAAAGATTGTTTAAATAATAATACAGCTTTTAAATGAAAATATTTGTATTTTTAACGTTAAAAGGTAGACTTGTAGTAAGTTTATATAAAAAAAGTCTACAACTAGAAAAAATATGTAGTTTTCTTTTCTTATAAATAAATTAATCTATTATAACAAAACAAAAGCAAGTTTGACATTTAATAATGCGTTAGTTAGGTGGATCTACTCGAGTTACTTGGGAACAAAAAAAGAATGAAGAAAATTGCTCCATGGGAAGCCGAGAAAATGCATTTTTTTAACGTATACCGATTTTAAACTTTGAGATTACATTTTCTCCAACCTAATTTTTGATGGAAATTTTGCTATTTTTGGCAATTTTCACTCGTAGTATCGACAGTTTTTATTATAATAATATAATATATAATATAATAATATATAACAAAAATAAAAAGGTGATCGTTCCAAAATTATGAACCTATTGTTTATATCTTTGCCGTAAATGCCAGTCAACTTTGACCGGTTGTATCTCAGGAATCACTCATCAAAATTAAACGTTTTTTGTTTTAAATGAAGCATCCTGCCGCTCTTTTTCCAATACCGTTTTCATGATTTAATTTAATTCAATATTTTCCGGGATATTCTATTTGTTTATAATCCAAAAAATTGTTTATAATTTTAAAATATTCCTGAAGCTCCTTAAATAGTCCAATTTCAGTTCTGCATAGTAAATTAGATGGACACAGTGTTTTTTATACAAAAATTATAGTTATTCTTATGTGTCATAATTATTGTGGTTATTATAGCGACCGTAAATTTTAAATTAACAATTCATTTGTTGTTAAACTGTTCATTCTATTCTTATAGGGTTCTGGAATTATAATCTATACGAAAAGAGATTTTATATTACCAAGTTATTTATTTATTGATAAACAATTACTTATCTAAAATTTTAGTTGAAAATAAAAGATATTGTTGGAAAAACCCGCATTTTCCGGGGAAAATTTTCGTCGAAGTAAATCGGGAAAAACAAGTCTCTATGCAGAATTTAATTACGGTAAATTTTTATTTGAGTATTTTTGGTGTAAAGTTAAAATCTTTGGAGTTATAAAGCAAAAATTGAAAAAATCACGATTTAAAGGCGCCATTTTGTTAATAAAAAAAGTAGCACACTATCTGCGAACTTTGCATACCTATATTATTAATATACAGAATCATAAGATTCGATTCCAGCAATAAAATTACTGGTAAATAACGTTTCCTTGTATTTTGCTAATTAGCCCAGAGTATTTCGCTATCCTCTGCAACGCTGAAGCAAAGGTTTAGTGGAGCTCTGACCTCTACAGTAATGTGGTTCATGCACCATCCCCTGCAATGTGAGCTTGTCCAGACCATCTCTATGCACCACATAACTACAGTAAGCGGTGATGGTTTCGGTCACAGTGTTTCGAAGCTTACTTGTAAGGTGCAGGTAGGTATATACAGTTTATTCGCATGAGACATGCAGTGTATGTAAACATTAGTTGACAACGATGTCACCAGCAACATACGAGATAGCTCTTTCCGTTCAGGTTTTGAATATTTTTGGATAACAGCTACTTGTATAATCGCGTAAATTATTGAATTATTTTTGTTTTCGTGTATATCAAGGGGTGCTTATTATGAGACTAACTTTTTCTTAAAAGATTTTGCCCCGGAACACCAATTTTCATTGCTTTAAAGGGGGCAATTTGTGGTTTTTGCGAAACGTAGCCCTTCCTGTACGTTTTTGCAAAAAATTCCTTAATAGAAATATGAAGAGGACTATATTTCATATATATATATATATATATATATATATATATATATATATATATATATATATATATATGAAAGGAAACGGCGATTGCATTTTATTTCACTTCGACCACCACCGATATTCTACACGACGTGTTTCGAGCTCATGTCAAGCTCTCGTCAGGAACATCTAGGTGGATGGTCGAGGTGTAAGAAAATGCTTTTGGCCTTTCTGGTAATAATAAAATAACCAGACTTCAGTACACTTGGTACGACATCTATATGAATTAAATGAAAAGATTTCTCTGGTATACAGAAGAAATCTTTTCCGTAGCGGACGCGAAAATGTAAATTTCAAAGTCTTCATAAAAGACGATGAACGACAAAAGACACCTCTTTGTGTCACAGATTTGTCTACAAAGCCACGTTATTCGCTACACATTCGTCAATAACGGAGAAAAACCGTGATATGAAAGGAAACGGCGATTGCATTTTATTTCACTTCGACCACCACCGATATTCTACACGACGTGTTTCGAGCTCATGTCAAGCTCTCGTCAGGAACATCTAGGTGGATGGTCGAGTGGTCGAGGTGTAAGAAAATGCTTTTGGCCTTTCTGGTAATAATAAAATAACCAGACTTCAGTACACTTGGTACGACATCTATATGAATTAAATGAAAAGATTTCTCTGGTATACAGAAGAAATCTTTTCCGTAGCGGACGCGAAAATGTAAATTTCAAAGTCTTCATAAAAGACGATGAACGACAAAAGACACATCTTTGTGTCACAGATTTGTCTACAAAGCCACGTTATTCGCTACACATTAACACATTCGTCAATAACGGAGAAAAACCGTGATATGAAAGGAAACAGCGAAATTTGTAGACAAATCTGTGACACAAAGAGGTGTCTTTTGTCGTTCATCGTCTTTTATGAAGACTTTGAAATTTACATTTTCGCGTCCGCTACGGAAAAGATTTCTTCTGTATACCAGAGAAATCTTTTCATTTAATTCATATAGATGTCGTACCCAGTGTACTGAAGTCTGGTTATTTTATTATTACCAGAAAGGCCAAAAGCATTTTCTTACACCTCGACCATCCACCTAGATGTTCCTGACGAGAGCTTGACATGAGCTCGAAACACGTCGTGTAGAATATCGGTGGTGGTCGAAGTGAAATAAAATGCAATCGCCGTTTCCTTTCATATCACGGTTTTTCTCCGTTATTGACGAATGTGTAGCGAATAACGTGGCTTTGTAGACAAATCTGTGACCCAAAGAGGTGTCTTTTGTCGTTCATCGTCTTTTATGAAGACTTTGAAATTTACATTTTCGCGTCCGCTACGGAAAAGATTTCTTCTGTATACCAGAGAAATCTTTTCATTTAATTCATATAGATGTCGTACCAAGTGTACTGAAGTCTGGTTATTTTATTATTACCAGAAAGGCCAAAAGCATTTTCTTACACCTCGACCATCCACCTAGATGTTCCTGACGAGAACTTGACATGAGCTCGAAACACGTCGTGTAGAATATCGGTGGTGATCGAAGTGAAATAAAATGCAATCGCCGTTTCCTTTCATATCACGGTTTTTCTCCGTTATTGACGAATGTGTAGCGAATAACGTGGCTTTGTAGACAAATCTGTGACACAAAGAGGTGTCTTTTGTCGTTCATCGTCTTTTATGAAGACTTTGAAATTTACATTTTCGCGTCCGCTACGGAAAAGATTTCTTCTGTATACCAGAGAAATCTTTTCATTTAATTCATATATATATATATATATATATATATATATATATATATATATATATATCACCCACCGTTTAGCGGGGATTGCATCTTGATTGTAAATTTAGTATTGTTTTCTCAGTATTCGTCAAGATCGAAAGATTTTTCAGTCAGATCGAAAAACTAAAAAATACGTGTTCAATATTTTTTAGAAATCTATCGAATGATACTAAACACGACCACCACGGAGCGGTGTGGGGGGTAAATTTAAAATTTTAAATACGAACCCCGCGATATTTCGCGAAATGAACATCAGATCAAAAAACTGAAAAATACACGTAATCAATATTTTTGAAAAATCTATCGAATCACACCAAACACGACCCCCACGGAGGTGGGGTGGGGGGTTACTTTAAAATCTTAAATAGGAGCCCCCATTTTTTATTGCAGATTTGGATTCCTTACGTAAAAATAAGTAACTTTTATTCGAGACATTTTTTCGAATTATGGATATATGGCACTATAATCGGAAAAAAACGATTGTTGGCAATGGAAAATTAGATTAAAGAATGCAAACATAACTTCTTTGGTTTTAGGACCTACACTTCACAACCCAATAGGTCCCCATAACCCTCGAGTAACTGCAAATTTAGTTTACTTTCCTCCCCTACTATAAAATGAAATTATTTCCTATACAAAGTGTCAAGGAAAAAAGTGTTCAAAGAAAGAAAATCTGTGCAATATACCTCTCGCTATTTAAAGAGTCTCCACTAGTGCAGTCACTGAAGATTTTCACCTCCGATTTAGTTGAACCTCCATCGATTTTCATGAAAATTGGTGAGTAGTTAGAGGATACCTCAAGGAACAAAGGTGACATGATGCCAACTTGTGCTTTTACCCTGGGAGTGGATGCCACCCCTTCTCGGGGGTGAAAACTATTTTATTAAAAATAATACCATAAGTCGATAGAGGGACAAATTATAAGCAAAATTTGTTATATAAAGTTATTAAAATAAATCAACACTTTTTGAGTTATTAAAGACCAAAAATTTTATTTTTTCGTAAAAAAAATGCATGCTTTAAATCGGTTTTTCACGTATAAATCAAAAACTATAAGCTTTTACAAAAAAGTTATTATTACTGAAATTGAAGATAATAAAAAATTTAAACCTTTTTTGTAAAAGCTTATAGTTTTTGATTTATACGTGAAAAACCGATTTAAAGCATGCATTTTTTTTACGAAAAAATAAAAACTTTGGTCTTTAATAACTCAAAAAGTGTTGATTTATTTTAATAACTTTATATAACAAATTTTGCTTATAATTTGTCCCTCTATCGACTTATGGTATTATTTTTAATAAAATAGTTTTCACCCCCGAGAAGGGGTGGCATCCACCTCCAGGGTAAAAGCGCAAGTTGGCATCATGTCACCTTTGTTCCTTGAGGTATCCTCTAACTACTAACCAATTTTCATGAAAATCGATGGAGGTTCAACGAAATCGGAGGTGAAAATCTTCAGTGACTGCACTAGTGGAGACTCTTTAAATAGCGAGAGGTATATTGCACAGATTTTCTTTCTTTGAACACTTTTTTCCTTGACGCTTTGTATAGGAAATAATTTCATTTTATAGTAGGGGAGGAAAGTAAACTAAATTTGCAGTTACTCGAGGGTTATGGGGACCTATTGGATTGTGAAGTGTAGGTCCTAAAACCAAAAAAGTTATGTTTTCAATAAAGTGGGGGACTTTGCATTCTTTAATCTAATTTTCCATTTCCAACAATCGTTTTTTTCCGATTATAGTGCCATACATCCATAATTCGAAAAAATGTCTCGAATAAAAGTTACTTATTTTTACGTAAGGAATCCAAATCTGCAATAAAAAATGGGGGCTCCTATTTAAGATTTTAAAGTAACCCCCCACCCCACCTCCGTGGGGGTCGTGTTTGGTGTGATTCGATAGATTTTTCAAAAATATTGATTACGTGTATTTTTCAGTTTTTCGATCTGATGTTCATTTCGCGAAATATCGCGGGGTTCGTATTTAAAATTTTAAATTTACCCCCCACACCGCTCCGTGGTGGTCGTGTTTAGTATCATTCGATAGATTTCTGAAAAATATTGAACACGTATTTTTTAGTTTTTCGATCTGACTGAGAAATCTTTCGATCTTGACGAATACTGAGAAAACTATACTAAATTTACAATCAAGATGCAATAGAAATAAACAAACCAAGACACGTTAAATGCCACTAGGAGCACTCCCGAATCATAATTTACAATGTATGTATATACATTGTAAATCCCAAATCATGATTTCCAAAGTTAATACATTGCAAATTATGATTCGGGAGTGCTCCTAGTAGCATTTAACGTGTCTTGGTTCGTTTATTTCTACTGCATCTTGATTGTAAATTTAGTATAATAAATATTTTTGAAAGTTTTAAACGCAGAATGAAAGATTACATTATTACCGAGGCAGTGGAATAAAAATCGCCCTCCCCCCGCAGGATTAGAAATGGGGCCCCTTTAAAAAATTACTAAATGCAACATGTGTAACAAATACCTATATGTGTTACAGTCCAGTAAATGAACGTAAAATATAGAGATACCGTGTAATTTTCAGTGTAACCACCGAAGTGGTCAACTGACTTTTCGAGTTAATTATGAGTAAAAATGTTTATGGTTCAACAAAAAACCACGTTGTTAGGCGATTTTTCGTAAATAGTTCAAAGAGTAAGTATATGATCGAACAGAATATTGTTAGCAAAAATGTATCTAGCTTATAAAAAAATGAAAAAAAAATGAAGTCTATGGACCCAGTAAAAGAAAAGTTGTAGCTCATGAAAAGTTTTTCTTATTCGTCAAATTCCAAATCGAATGTTTCAACGTGAAATAACCAAAAAATGAAATACTTTTCGGGAAACTCATTAGAGCTTTTTTAAAGTGTTTAAAAGAGGCTTTATTATTTACAAAAATTTCTAGCATCAAAACTAAGCCAGTTTCGCTTAAAATACAATTAGTCTCATTTTTTGGTAAAAAAAATTGTGAAAATCTCCCCCTATTTAGCAGCCCAAACGAAACTAATCATTATCGCCTTACAAATTACTTAAGTTTTGTATATGACCTGTAAGTTTCACCGGTTCAAAGTGCTTGTTTTTAAAAGGGTTCTAGTTGAAAGAGCTTGAACGAGTCACTAATCACCAGTATATGCAAATTTTAAACAGCCATATGTTTAACAATTTTTGTCTTACAGAAAAACAAAATAAAGCCAAAATATTTATAAAAGCAAGACCTACATTTCTTTACTCTTTGAGATTTTTCGTATCCCTAATACTTACTTTTAAGTTATTTTTAAAAAAGGCATTTTTCCAAAATAAAAAAACTTTTTTTACCATGAAACCAAATTTTTTCAAAAACAAGAACTTCGAACTGGTCAAACTTACAGATCATATATACCCCAGGCTGTGGGTGAAAAAACGTGATATAATTCAGGAATTTTTGAAACCTATCAGGTGTTGTAAAGGACGATGCCAGGAATAACTTATACCAAAATGTAACCAAAAATTTTGTGCGGTTTTTTATTTATGACGATTTTCATTTGTTAAATTTACAATTTTTAAAGATTTTTAATTTTGCAGCTTAGGATATTCATTTTAGAGAAAAACTTTTAAATAGAAAATTGTAGTAAATTAAAAAACCTACAATTTGAGCTATGGCAAGTTTAATTTAGTTAATAAGTTATTGCAAAACAGCCTGCGAAAAGTCCAAACTGACCGTTTTTTGCAATTGCCTTATTTATTGTAAAAATAACTTTCATGTATTTTTTAAGGCTTTACAATGAAGATCTTTCAATACTAAACATAAAAAAAATTTGTAGTGCCCGATTGGTGAACTTGTTGTTTAGATATTATAATTTGTTTATCCCAAGAGGTCAAATGTCCAAGGCTATAACTTTTTGAAAAAAAAATCGTACAGAGTTAATCCAAGATCCACTCTCCTTCTAAAGACTTATATTTTCATATTCTGATGTAAATATATGCGTATAACATTTTTCAACCTATTATTTCGGGTTTGAAAATAAGAGGGCAAATTTCGTTATAAACATTTAGAACTGAAGCCGCCCCTGTACATCCTATGAGTTTTTAAGTTACAGGTTATTGTTGCTGAAGACAAAATAAAGATTGAAAACTAAATACAAATTTTCTACGACCAACTGAAGTCGAGATAATTGTTTTTGTTTTCTTAAATCGTAGTGACGTTATTTATAACAATTAAGAAATTATTTCACAGTCATTGACTAAAGAAAGACTTATATTATCTTAAAATAAAAATTATTTTAACCGAAAATTACATTTAATTATTAAAAATGATTTTTAAAATGTAATGGAGATTTATTTTTCGTTATGACTATGATTTATTGTGTCGGTTGCCCTTAGCAACGGCTAGCAACTTATAATATATTGTATCACGGTTTTTGCTTTAAATTTTAAAGCACCGCTTGGATTGACATGAAATTTGGCAAACACATAGATAACATGTTAAAGAATAAAAATGATATTGGGCCTCTGTTTGCTTTTGTCCTGGGGGTGAGTTTCACCCCTTATGTAGGGTGAAAAAATATATGTTCAAAATAAGTTCGGAAATGGATAAAACGTCTAATTCTAAGCACTTTTCGTTCTATAGCATTTTTTCACCAAGTTAATACCTTTCGAGTTATTTTCGAGTAAATACCTTAATTTTTCAACAACAAAAAAACACGTTTTTGGGCGGTTTTTGACAAATAACTCAAAAAATAAGTGTTTTATTGAAAAAATGGGTTTTAAAAAAAATATTTAAAATTAAAAATTGAAAAAAATGATGTAGGCATGAAATTTCTAGACCCAATATAAACAAAGTTCTAGCTAATGAAAAATAGATTCATATCCGTCAAATTTCAAAGTGAATTATTTCAACGTGGAATAATCAAAAAATCATGCACTTTTTGGAGAAAAATCATTTTTTAAAGTATTTAAAAAACTATGTATATCTGTTTTTAAAAAATGTTTATAGCATCAAAAGTAAGCAAGTTACTCTGAAAATAAAGTTGATCTCTTTTTTTTTGGTCAAAAACTCGAAAGTCAACCCCCAATTAGCATCTTAAATCAAATTAATCATTACCGCTTCACAAGTTACTTTGCTCATGTATTATTTATATGATCTGTAAGTATCATTGGTTCAAAGGGCTTATTAAAAAAAATTGGTTTTAAAGAATATCTGTTTTAATTTTTAATTAAAAAAAAAAATTTTTTAAATAACTTAAAATTTATTAATGTGACCAAAAATCACAAAGAGTAAAAAAAATAGTTTTTGCTGTTACGAATATTTTGGATTTTTTGCTTTTTTTTTGGAAGGCAAAAAATTGTTAAGATATGGCTGTTCTAAATTTGCATACACTCGTGATTATTGACTAGTTCAAGTCCTTTTAACTACTGCCCCTTCAAAAATAAACACTTTGAACCGATGAAACTTACAGACATAAACGACACATACACGAGTAACACAATATTGAAGTAAAATTGATTAATTTCATTTTTGATGCTAATTAGGGGGTGACTTTCCCGAGTTTTTTGACAAAACAAAAGAGATCAACTTTTTTCAGCGCAACTTGCTTACTTTTGATGCTATAAACTTTTTTTTAAAACAGATATACATATTTTTTTAAACACTTTAAAAAAGTTGTAATGATTTTTCTCCAAAAAGTGCATGATTTTTCGGTTATTTTACGTTGATATAATTCACTTTGAAATTTGACGGATATGAACTTCTTTTCCATTAGCTAGGACTTTGTTTTTACTGGGTCTAGAGATTTCACGCGTACACCGTTTTTTTCAATTTTTAATTTGCTATATTTTTGTTAAAACCCTTTTTTTCAATAAAATACTTACTTTTTGAGTTATTTGTCAAAAACCGCTTAAAAACCTGTCTTTTTTGTTGTTGAAAAATTAAGGTATTTACTCGAAAATAACTAGAAAGGTATTAACTTGGTGAAAAAATGCTATAGAACAAAAAGTGCGTAGAATTAGACGTTTTATCCATTTCCGAACTTATTTTGAACATATATTTTTTCACCCCTTATAAGGGCTCTAACTCACCCCTAGGACAAAAGCACACAGAGGCCCAATATCATTTTTATTCTTTAACATATTATCTATGTGTTTGCCAAATTTCATGTCAATGAAAGCGGTGCTTTAAAATTTAAAGCGAAAACCGTGATTCAATGTATTATAAGTTGCTAGCCGTTGCTAAGGGCAACCGACACAATAAATCACAGTCGAAACGAAAAATAAATCTCCAGTACACTTTAAAAATAATTTTTAATAATTAAATGTAACTTTCGGTCAAAATAATTTTTATTTTAAGATAATATCAGTCTTTCTTTAGTCAATGACTGTGAAATAATTTCTTAATTGTTATAAATAAAGTCACTACGATTTAAGAAAACAAAAACAATTATCTCGGCTTCAGTTGGTCGTAGAATATTTTTATTCGATTTTGAATCTTTATTTTGGCTTCAGCAACAATAATCTGCAAGTTAGAAACTCATAGGATGTATAGGGGCGGCTTAAGTTCTAAATGTTTATAACGAAATTTGCCCCCTTATTTTCAAACCCGAAATAAGAGGTTGAAAAATGTTATACGCATTTATTTATATCAGAATATGAAAATATAAGTCTTTAGAAGGAGAGTGGATCTTGGATTAACTCTGTACGATTTTTTTTCAAAAAGTTATAGCCTTGGAAATTTGACCTCTTGGGATAAACAAATTATAATTGTAACGGTCACGTTACGAAATTAGCTCTTTAATTATTATTATAATTATTTTCCCTCGGTCTCCATTTAAATTCTCTAATTTCTCGTATAGGACTACTGAGGTGACGTCATACCTCGGTGATGGAACGTACTCCACCTATCGAGAATTATTTCCTGTTCTGAGAGAATTTGACGTTCACCTTGGCGGAGAAACGTCTCTCGTTCGTCACTTGGTTTGTGGCTGCTAAGTGGGTTGGTTTGGTACTTGGTACTGGTACCATAAAATGGCGGATGAGTTCCATACACTCTATTTTATAACACCGATCCAGTTTTTAAAGTAAAAAGTTACCAGCAAGGGTTGTCTGGACTGAAGGCCCCGTCTCACCATCAAATAATTGACAGTTATTTGATCAAACTTGACAGTCAAACTTGACTAGTGACACAAACTATACATACTAACTGTCACTTTGTGTCACTAACTGTCAAGTTTGATCAAATAACTGTCAATTATTTGATGGTGAGACGGGGCCTTTAGGGAGACATGTGTGTGACAACTCCTGTTGGAGCCTAATAGGAATCATTCGCCATTTGGAAGAAACCCTAACATGAAACCGTAGCCCTTTGACCACCTAGGGAAACCACTGCAGCCACGGCCAAGTCACCATTGGGAGTATGTCGATTTGGGACCAAGCTATGGGAGCGTTCCAGCTCAATTTTCGTCTTGGCACCTGGGCCTACAGGAGTCATGGGGTCGCACCATCCTGGTGCATCATTTTCTAGGATGCAACCGCAACCTCGTTTGGGAACATTTAGTGAGGTGTTTTAGTAACTATTGGTTTTTTTTATATTTCAGACTATCTGTTAAATACACTATGTTTTTTTCCAGATTTAGGTTACCTCTGGTTTTTTTTTGACATATTTGTATATTATATTATTTGGTTCCCAAACTTTGTATCTACGGTAACTTCTTGTGCACAGGAATAAGCCTAGAGAAAATTAGGTTTTTAATACTTTATTATTGCTTTGATATTGGTTTATGTAATTCGGGTAAATTTATTTTTTAATATTACTAGCTTGTTTCCCAAATATTTTACTGTTATTCGCTTTATTCCGTTTGTTCGGTTAATTTAGGTCATCGTCGGTATTTATCTCAACTTCATTTCTACTTTAATCAATTGTATATTTAACTTTATTTATTCATTATTGTATTCTCCCTTAGTGAGGCTTGGGCCTATTTATTTGTAGTATTTTCATCTTTGTCAGTTTCCTTTAGTTGTACGTAGCGGGCGTACTATAACCATTTGGTAGAAGACTTATGTAATTTTGTACCCTATATGTTAGTGAGAGGTACTTATACCTGTAATTTTGTAACAGATAACATTATTGTTGTTATCTTAGATATAACTTTTGTATAACTTATGTCATTTTAGAGTCACATGATATGCACTTTATGTAACTCAGAGATTGTCAAAGATCTAGCAGTTATTTTTAATAAATATTTATTTATTTTGTATATCAATTATTTTATTACTCCTTTATGTTCATTATTACAGGTTTGATATATTTAATATTTGACAGCAGTATAAGATACCTGGGAAAATGATCGAAGATCATTTTCATGGCGCCCATGATTTGTTAGATTTATTTATCTTGTTCGTCTTTAGCAATTATCCATCTTCATTCAGTTTCAGTACATTATTCTTATTTTATTATTTCATCTTTAAGTCATCATTACTATCTATATAGAGCTACTGTTCTTCGACAGGCATGCAAACGAGCCGTATCCATCCTTGAGTGTCAAGTGGTTTTCTTGCATCTCTTGCTAGCCAACTCTATTCAGTTTGCCTCTGTCTCTTCCCACTTCTACTTCTATCCCTTCTAATCCCCCTTTCTTCAGTACTACTGCACTTTAGTAGTATTTTTTTTTATTTTTCCTATTGCGGCTTCTCAACGTAGAAGTCACTTCACCCTTTTCTTTACACACCCCACATTCTCTTCTTTTCAGCCACAACTATTTAGTTACCTAGTCTTTTTCTTTTTTTTCCTTACTTCTGTTGGAGTACCTATATCTTTCTTTTTACTTTCACTCCAACAGAAGTTTTCTTATTTTTGTTACATAATATCTAAGTAATAAGTTCACAAATCGGGCACTACAAATTTTTTTTATGTTTAGTATTGAAAGATCTTCATTTTAAAGCTTTAAAAAAATATATAAAAAATATTTTTACAATAAATAACGCAATTGCAAAAAACGGCCATTTTGGACATTTCGCAGGCTGTTTTGCAATAACGTATTAACCAAATTAAACTTGCAATAGCTCAAATTGTAGGTTTCTTAATTTACTACAATTTTTTGTTTAAAACTTTTTCTCTAAAATGAATATCCTAAGCTGCAAAATTAAAAATCTTTAAAATTGCAAATTTAACAAATGAAAATCGTCTTAAATAAAAAACCGCACAAAATTTTTGGTTACATTTTAGTATTAGTTATTCCTGGCATCGTCCTTTACAACACCTGATAGGTTTCAAAAATTCCTGAATTATATCCTGAAATCGACCTATTTTTCACCCACAGCTTGGACTACTAAACAATAAATATTTAAAGTAAATGGTAAAGCGATAACGATAAATTTTTTTTTCGGGTGCGAAATAGGGGCAGATTTTCACGATTTTTTTTTTACAAAAAAAAGGGGTCAACTTTATTTGAGCGTAAATCGTATAGTCTTGGTGCTAGAAACTTTAATAAAAAATAAAAATAAAGCTTTTTTTTAAACATTTAAAACAAGTTTAATTAGTTTTTCCCGATAAGTGCTTCATTATTTGGTTATTCCAGGTTGAAATATTCGATTTGGAATTGGACGAATAAGAATAATTTTTCATGAGCTTTAACTGTGCTTTTACTGTGTCGACAGACTTCATGAATAAGTACACCATTTTTTGTATCTTATAACTACATTTTTGCTACAAATATTTTTATCTACTCTATCTCATATTATGTATAAGTTTTTAGTTTGTGTAAACTGTCATTATAGATAGCAGTGCGTGAAGGATTTAAAGTGTGCGTGAAGTAACAATGTATTTTAAATGGGATTTACTTTTTCGCACTGATTTTTGGCACACTTTCATATAATCAAATATCCTTAACCATCGCTTTGTCATGGTGAAGGCATGTGAGCAATAAATTATAACAAAAAATTTGACAGTTTTGTGGTTTGAAAGAAATTAGAATTTTTAAATGTCTAAATGTCAAAGTTCTAAAAATTGTAGAATAGAAATGAATTTCAGTGACGAAGATTTAGTTTTTTTATTTGTTTATGGTAGATAAAATATTGTATGAAACTGTGTGTGAAGTACTTTTCGCGAACTTACGCGATGTAAAGCACTCGCTCCTCCGCTGTCGCTCGTGCTCTAAACATCGCGTGCGTTCGCAAAAAGTATACTTCACGAACTGTTTCATAAAGAACTATTTCGATATCTAATATTTAATTCGATAAATACTTATTTTTGAGTTATTTGCGAAAAACCCGTCTGAAAACGTAGTTTTTTTGTTAAAAAATAAACATTTTTATTCGCAAATGACTTGAAAAGTATTAAAATAGATAAAGAAATTTTATAGAACAAAAGTTTCTTTACTAGACAATTTCTGCATTTCCGGACTAAACGTACCTATGCTTTTCACCCCAAGGAGGGGTGTCACCCCCTCCTGGAAGTCCAACTTTAAAGTGGAGTGTACTAGAACCTAAATCCAAATTGTCAAGCAAATACGTCCGTCGTGACGTTGATAATTTCACTCAAAAACTGTCACTTACTGAAACTTCATTTTCAATACTGCACTGCTTAAAAAACGTATCTGTGTATGCAAATAATATAACAACACATTTTTACATATATTAGACGGCAAATTGGGGCCCTTAACATATTGGTGCCCCCATAAGCTTAGTAAGCTTAGGGCGTGGGGCCTCTGTTACGCCTCTGGATAATTGTATCGAAATACTAAACGTAGGTAAAGATTAAAGAGAAAACCCATTTCTAGATTTAGAAATATTGTTCTAAAATTCGGCAAATTGCAATTCTAAAATCTTTCAATAGTCACGTACAAAGCATTATGGTTTATTGTCGTCACCATAAAAGTTCGTGAGACCGGAAAGGAATAAGTTTCTAGATATGAGATGATGCACTCGCCTATTTAGAAATTTACGTTTTTAAATTCAAACACACAAAGTAAAATCATATACCTATAACAGATTTTTACATAATATCAAACGACAAGATGGGGCCCCTGATCGATTGAGGTCCCCCGCAAGCTTCACGCTGCGGGGGCTTCTGTTACGCCCCTGTACCGAGGGCCGAAAGTTCCTAAAAACTTATATAATGTTTATTTTAATATAAGTTACGGGGGTGAAAAACTAAGAGAAAATTGAGTGTGTTTTTCAATTTCAAATATCTCATTCAAAATAAACTGTTTATTTATTCTAAGGGACTTTCGGCCCTCGGTAATAATTTAGTCTTTCATTCTGCGTTTAAATTTTTAAAAAATATTAATTAGTTTTCTCAGGATTCGAAAAAAATGAATGCATTTAAAAAGCATTGGCCCGAAATTTTGCGCCTGTGCTCTTAATGTATAAAGGCACTCAGCACCAACGATTAAAAACTTATCCATATAATTATGTACTCAACAAATCAGAAAACAAATAATTTGAACTAAAATCAACATAAATCCAGAAGATAAAAGAAAAAGATCCTCTAAAAACATGTTTATATAATAGGTATATTAAAAACACCGGTAAAATAAGAGCAATAACAAGAAACACATTTAAAACTCATTAGATACATATTTTTGTTATGAATATCTGTAAACGTAACGAGAGAAAATATTGTGAAAGTTACATTATTAATAGCCCTTATTGTGACAAAAAAAAGAAAAGATTACCTTGAGAAATTCTGGTGAAAGGTGTTCTCCAGCAAGAAGATTAACTTGTTTCTCGTTAAGTTCTACATTGAGAGCCTTGGCACATAGAGTTACCGACCTTACAGCAGGACTGGCTGTGATCAGGTACAAAGTGGGAGCCATCTTCAACGAACCTTTAAGTTGAAAATGAGCGCAATAACTGAGAGAACATAGCAGTCTTATTTCTCTGTACGCGATAACAGCAGATATATTGAATACAATTGTTGGAGGGGAAATTAATCGTGTAAATTGTTTTTAAAATAAGCGATCATAAAGTGGTTTGTTTGTATAGCGTCGTTGCCAACGATTTTCTTTATCTACTCGTACAATTATTATGCTCCTATTTATACAGTGTGACCAAGCCAAATCGAATAAATTCATTATTTCATGAATTAGCGATTTTGAAACAGGTCGATCCATCTGGGCGTGATGACGTAACTGATGATTTCTTTAATGAGAATAGGGGTCGCATGCTAGCTCATTAGAAAGAGAATTCAATTCTCTATTCAGTAGATAATATGAACATTAACGTAATTCAAATAAAAATGAATAAAACCATTTTTATTCAGTTGCAATACGAAGGCAAAACAATATTATTTTTCACTTAGAACAGGAAGCGCAGTCCAGCACTCTGAATCGACGATTTTCGACTCTTATTGGAGTCATCATCGGAGAGGCGTAGGCCTGCTGCTTTCTGCTCGAAGTGACCAAACCATGAAAGTTTATCCCCACAGTGCAACTGACGTGTATGGATTAGGTGACTAGCGTCATCTGGCAATTGAAAGGTAAAGTTAGGTTTTCAAATTGAAAACTTATTGGTCCATTTCCCTGGTAACACCTCCAAGGCTTCTAAAATTTGCAAGCCAGATGGATGCTGCAGTGAAGACAAAGGGAGGGAATTCCAAAAAGTTACAATTCACAACCTTCGTCTGCAGCTTGGTAAAATTCAAACGGAAAATGGACCTAGTTACTCTATAGGAGTAATACTAATAAAAAACAAATAAAAATGTATTCCATTTTTATTTAGTTGCAATGCGAAGGCAAAACAATCTTATTTTTCACTTAGAACAGGAAGCGCAGTCCAGCACTCTGAATCGACGATTTTCGACTCTTATTGGAGTCATCATCGGAGAGGCGTAGGCCTGCTGAAAACTCTGCTCGAAGTGACCAAACCATGAAAGTTTATCCCCACACTGCAACTGACGTGTATGGATTAGGTGACTAACGTCATCTGGCAATTGAAAGGTAAAGTTTTCAATCCTAATAGCAACATTAATAATATTGAAAAATATTAAAAATATTACTAAAAGATTTTTAAATTTAAAACTTATTGGTCCATTTCCCTGGTAACACCTCCAAGGCGTTTAAAATTTGCAAGCCAGATGGATGCTGCAGTGAAGACAAAGCGAGCGAATTCTAAAAAGTTGCAATTCACAACCCCCTATTAACGTAATTATTTATACAGGGTGCCCAAAAACGTTTTAATTAAATTAATTGAGACAAAAAGAAGAATTAAAATTAGGAAATGGTTGAATGCTCGAATAAATGAATTTTAAAGTCAAAAGGCAGATATCGAGCACTGAATTTAATTAAATCTTGCCCAAGTATACTTTTTCTGCCTATTCTGCCTCCATATTGTAAAATGTAGAACCTACTGGCAATTTAATTTATCTGTTTTGTCCCTTGTTCAGTGTTTAGTTAGATGTTAATTTAAGTTTGCCACCAAAATTATTTATTAATAAAATGACATTCGAGGATACCTTCTTTTTATTGACGAAATGCCCCTGAGGATGCTCTTGTGAGCGAAAGTATACTTGGGCAAGATTTAATTAAATTCAGTGTTCGATATCTGCCTTTTGACTTAAAAAAAAAAGAAGAATGTATATAATTTATTTAATTCAAAATACATTTTACTGATGTCAGAAAACAGAAAAAAATGTTTATTTCATAGATAAACATTACTTTTCGCTTAAATTAAATTCAATGTTCAAACTGCCATGAGGAATGTGAGTGGCAGAATTTAACATGGAATTTATGCGAAAACAATATTATTTATAAAATAAACATTGTTTTTATATTTTCTGACAGCAGTAAAATGTATGTTGAATTAAATAAATTACATACATTTTTTTTTGTGTCAATTAATTGAACCCAAAAAGAATTTTTTGGACAGCCTGTATAAATAATTATCTTCAACTTATATTTATTCCTGAATTACAAAATGTAAAATTCCCTCATCTCCCTATAGTCTTGGCATCCGTATGGCTTGTAATTTTAAAAAGCCTCCGAGGTTGTTACCAGAGAAGGTTCTCGCTGTTTTCAATCTGATGGGATGTGGAATGGTATTTTAATATCGTTTTATTTATGATTAGATTAAAAACTTAGTCTGTTTCTTAGCAGATGTCGCTACGGCATCCCAGCCACTTCGTTCGTTGCAATCCGAGACTGCACGCGTCGGAGTGTTCTGGTTCAGTCAGAGAGAAGAACATATGTGTCTACTGACGAGGAGCAAAAAAGTCCCGAAACCGGTATAGACGCTTGCTGCACTCTCTGATTGAACTAGAATATAATGCTGTTTCGTATTCGCGTTGAAACTAAATTAAAAATGTTTATACATTTTTAATGTTTAATTTATTTACTCTATTTGGATTACGTAGGAAACCTTCTCGTTGAAGATTTTACCACGCTGATCAGGTGGGACGTAAATTACAAAATGTAAAATTCCCTCATCTTCCTATAGTTTTGGCCTCCGTATGGCTTATTATTTTTAAAAGCCTCGGAGGTTGTTGAGGTCTGACATTCTAAACGTCACTAGACATAAAAATAAACATTGCAACAAGTGAAGGGTCCAGGACTGTAATAGCTCAATGTTTCTATGTATCTAGTAGGGTGGCGATTACTGCATGTTTTACTTTTATATCTTGTTTACTATGAATATTTTGACGTTCATCATTTTCAATGACACAGTGACATTAGCGTATTTGCTGTATTTATTGGAATTTATAACTTATATTGGGTTTATTTTATAAAGTTATATTGTGTTAAATATACAGTGATGAGCGCGCTAATAACCAGCAAAATAGCGCAAAAGATGGAAAGCATATTAAATTGTGAGATAAAAAGAAATAAAACTAGTAGAGGTGTTAAAATTAGCGATAGTAACATATACATTGACATTATATTGATTGTTTCCCACCTTTAGACGTATCAGAGGAGTATGTCATAAAACTATCACTGTGACAGTGGCATTTCTCAAACTCGTCCGATACGTCTAAAGGTGGGAAACAATCAATGTAACGTCAATTTTTAAGTTACTATCGCAAAATTTAATACCTCTCTCTACTAGGTTTATCCCTTTTTACCTCACAAGAACCTTTTTATCTCACAAGTAATATTGCATATTTTTTTGTTCTCTTAATTCTTTGTTCTTGTTGTCTTAATTTTTGATTTTTTCGTTTTTCACTGCCACTTAAATGTTTGTAACTAATGATAATAACGAAACGATTACTTAGTAAAGAAAAATAAGTTTTTTAAGAAATTTAATAAAACGACTAAATGATTAATGGATAGATTAATTATTCAACTAACCTAAAAATCACAGGACTGAAAAATAACACGAGCAAGCAATACTTTATATTTGCAGAAAACGGCATCAAAAGCTAACTATTATAACTACTAAATTTAAAAGTTCATTGTGAATCAATATTATGACAAAACGTGACAATACCTATTACTATTAATTTTACCTCTTGTTAATCCTTCGGAGTGGCGTCTAATAAATTTGCTTATTGCCGACAAGGCAATCTACCTACCCTTATTGCAGTTTTATGATAAGAATGTTTTATGATTTATGAATATAAGAATATTACTCTTATTGCTCATTTCATGTATATCATTTCCTGTTCGTAAAAAGAAATAATTTGAAAAATTTGCAATAAAAATTTTCTTTTGATGATATGTTCGGGCCCCATTAAAATGCGGCTCCGAGGAAGGGGCCTCAAGGGCTTAGTGGTAAAATAGCCCTGATTCTTCGTTTTTATTTATAAGTATTGTACCTACACAAAAATAAAAATTTATTACGCAGTTACATTTTCTAGTGTACACTTGTGTAGTTCAAAACGTTCCCATCAAATTAGAAAAAAAAGGAGCAAAAATCGGGTTAGAGCGGGCTCCAGCGGGGCCCGGGCCCTGGTTCCGCGGAACCCGCGGAACCATGCTCAGTACGCCACTGCCCCCTAGATCGTGTGATTTAACACCATTAGATTTTTATGGAGTTTTATGGGATTTTATGGAGTTATTTGAAGTCAAAGATGTATGCCACCCTTGCATTGAAGCAGAAAATGCAACGCTGCATCAATGAAATTCAGTCACATTAATGCAAAATATTTATGGAAAATTTCGACAAAATAGTACGTATATGCCAGCAAAACCATGAAGGTCATTTGCCTAATGTGCTGTCCCATACATAACTCTATCTTATGTAAATTTTGGGACACCCTATATGCATTTTTCAAAGTTGTGAAAAGACTTTGCTACTAAACTTAAATTTAAAATGTAGTATAAAATTTAGACACGCACACTTAAAAAAGGTTTTGTTTTCCAATAAAATTATGTTGTTTGACCTTTCTTTATACATTTTTCTACTAATTAGTTAAGTATTGTACCGGATCTACTAGTCATATAATTGCCGATAAAATAGTTATTTTAAGTGTGATAATCGAATGATTCACACACATTTTCGTCAAGAGCAAATCTTCTTCTTCAAGTATCGTGCCCAAATTTTAGGCGTGGGTAGCTTCCATGACAATTTGCCGATATCGTCCTCGATCTTGTGCGGCATGTGATAATTGTTGATCTGCTGATAAGCCAGTCCATTAACAAAGGTTTCGGAGCCATGAATATGTCTTCCTACCAATTCCCCTTTTTCCGTCGATTTTTCCGTTGAGTGATTTTTCCAAGAGCAAATAGCTTTTTATATCCACACCGTGGTACACTCAAAAATAAATTTATTTGTTTAATATGCTCTACAGGCCTTGTACCTACATCAAGAGTAAAATTTACAATTTTACATAATACACAGACATGATAGTATACCGTGATGAGCGCGCTAATAACCGGCCAATTAACGCAAAAGATGGAAAACATATCAAGTTGTGAGATAAAAAGAAATAAGACTAGTGGAGATGGGAGATTTAGCGATAAAAACCTATAAACTTATATTCCATTTATTGTTTCCCACCTTTAGACGTATCAGAAGAATATGTCAACTAAAACTGTCACTGTCACAATGGCAGTTGCCAAACTCGTCACTCGTCCGATACGTTTAAAGGTGGGAAACAATAAGTGGGATGTAAATTTATAGGTTTTTGTAGCTTAATCTCACAACTCCACTAGTTTCATCTCTTTTTATTTCACAATGTATCATGTTTCCATCTTTTGCTTTATTTTGCCGGTTATTAGTGCGCTCATCACTGTATATATTAACATAATATGTATTATATAGTTCAGTGCGCTCATCACTGTATATATTAACATAATATGTATTATATAGTTATATTATTATATTATAATATTTTTTTTTTGAAACGTTTATTCAGCAATCTGTTAGTTATAAAAATTCTAACAATAAGCGTCTTTGGGGTTTGAAATAAAAAAGAAATTATAGGAATATAAGAATAATAAAAAAGAAAAAAAAATTATAATATAAATGTACATTATAACTTTATATATTACGTCCACCGATAATAGCCATTTTCTATTTATGACAATGACAGTAAGTACCTAGATACAAATTTGTGCTTATAAATTTTCGGGAACGAATATAACTTGAACGACTATTTCTTGTTGTATTTTTTACAATACATAAGACAGCATTTGCCAGTATAGTAGGCAACCAATTACCTTTTCAACCGTGTACTATTGGTAAACAAAATTTATTTGTGTAAATTTTAATTTTAATCTCGAGTAGTTGATAATTATATTTTTTTAATAATTAAAATTAACATGGTAGTAGAAAAAGTATAGTATTCTACTCGCATGTAATGACGATTACATGCTTGTTGAATAATATATTATTACGTTTCCTGAAAAAATTATACAGAGTTGGGATAAAGTATGGAACCAAGCAAATATTTTTTAAACGAAAAGAACAATATATATTTATGAAACTTTGCATGCAAGTACAGTGACGGAAAAGGCATCTGATGCCATATTTTTTGTTACTACTTCACTTCCGGTTTCACCGGAAATACCCTTAACTTATTTAGTTTAAATGGGACACCCTGTATATTTTTGCAGATTTTAAAAGAACTGGTTATTTTTAATTCATACATACCAAGTTTGGAAGAAAAAACTATTAAAACAAGAAGTAAATCTCTTTAAAGTTAAAAAATAGGTTAATTTATTTGCGTTAGATTTCTCCACGTATTAGTTCACATTCATCAATTATTATTCTTTGTCTCAAATCCTGCAAGCATGTTGGTCGCCTAACGTAAACACGTAATTTTAGATAACCCAAAGAAAAAAATCTAGCGGGTTAAGGTCCGGAGAACGAACGGGCCACTCTATGAATCCTCTACGTCCAATCCATGGATTTGGAAAATTCACTTCCAAAAAATGAAAATTCACCATAACCTATTATCATTAATATTTCAATGCGATCTTTTCCACTTAAATCAACCATTTTTAATACAACTTATTTCTGTCAGTTAGTTCAGTACCTAAAGGCGGAGACAGATATCCGCGCCGCGAACTCCGCGCCGTGTGTGCGCCGCGCGTTCGTGGCGCGGTTATTGTTCGTTAAAATTTTTCATTTTGACGATCCAGAGGAAACTTACGAACGTTTAGTAATTGTAGATAATCATGTCTCTGTCCTGTACTTCTACTACATCTTATTTTGGTATTGTTCTGAAACTATTTTCTTGTGTCATCTTATGCAATTTACTATTTTATGTGGAATAAGCCACAGTTTGGGAACATTTCGGGAACTACCTTTTTCGCTTCCCGGCAACACAAATATAATGGTAGGGGAGCCCAAGCGGGGATTTTTGCAGTTACTCGAGCGCGTCAGATTATCATATGGGGAGAAACGTGGTACCCTGCAGATGTACCTCCACCATATATTGGCTCTTAACACAGGGGAGTTCGTTCAGGGGGCCCGAAAAAAAATCTATCCTTAAAAATACTCGAAATTGTCAGATTAAGATAAGGTAAGTTAAGTACATGCAAAAGAGTCTATATTTAAAAAATATGACGATTTGAGCGGGGCTACGGAAATGGGTGAGTCAAAAAGTTTCACAAAAAAAAGCGAATATTTCGCGAAATGAACGTCAGATTGAAAAACTAAAAACTACGTGTTCAATATTTTTCAAAAATCTATCGAAAAATACCAAACTTGAACCCCAAGGAGAGGGGTGGGGGGTAAATTTAAAATTTTAAATACAAATCCCGCGATCTTTCGCAAAATAAACATCATATCGAAAAACTGCAAAATACTTATCAATATTTTTGAAAAATCTATCGAATGGTTCCAAACACGACGCCCCACGGAGGTGAGGTGGGGGGTTACTTTAAAATCTTAAATGGTAGACCCCGTTTCTTATTGCAGATTTGGATTGTTTGTATAAAAATAAACAATTTTTATTTGAAACATTTTTTTGAATTATGGATAGATGGCGCTATAATCGGTAAAAAGATTGTTGGAAATGGAAAATTAAATTACAAAATGGGAAGTCCCCACTAAAATGGAAAATTTTACTTAACTTTTTTGGTTTTACTACCTAATAATCACAACCCAATAGGTCCAATAGTACCTTTTTGGCTTTCCGGTGACCCAATTATAATATATCTGCTTGTTCCAACTCCGTTGCTTCACCAGAAGCGAAGTTAGAAAACTATTGGGTCTTCCAAGTTGTGCGTTACCTTTTTGGCTTTCCGGTGACTCAATTATAATATATCTGCTTGTTGCAACTCAGTTGCTTCACCAGAAGCGAAGTTAGGAAACTATAGGCTCTTCCAAGTTGTGCGTTACCTTTTTCGTTTTCCGGTGACCCAATTATAATATATCTGCGTGTTTTAACTCCGTTGCTTCACCAGAAGTGAAGTTAGAAAACTATTGGGTCTTCCAAATTGTGCGTTACCTTTTTGACTTTCCGATGACCCAATTATAATATATCTGCTTGTTCCAACTCCGTTGCTTCACCAGAAGCGAAGTTAGAAAACTATTGGGCCTTCCAAGTTGTGCGTTACCTTTTTGGCTTTCCGGTGACCCAATTATAATATATCTGCTTGTTCCAACTCAGTTGCTTCACCAGAAGCGAAGTTAGGAAACTATAGGCTCTTCCAAGATGTGCGTTACCTTTTTCGCTTCCCGACGACACAATTGTAACATATATACTTGTTCCAACTCCGTTGCTTCACCAGAAGCGAAGTTAGAAAACTATTGGGTCTTCCAAGTTGTGCGTTACCTTTTTGGCTTTCCGGTGACCCAATTATAATATATCTGCTTGTTCCAACTCAGTTGCTTCACCAGAAGCGAAGTTAGAAAACTATTGGGTCTTCCAAGTTGTGCGTTACCTTTTTGGCTTTCCGGTGACCCAATTATAATATATCTGCTTGTTCCAACTCAGTTGCTTCACCAGAAGCGAAGTTAGGAAACTATAGGCTCTTCCAAGATGTGCGTTACCTTTTTCGCTTCCCGACGACACAATTGTAACATATATACTTGTTCCAACTCCGTTGCTTCACCAGAAGCGAAGTTAGAAAACTATTGGGTCTTCCAAGTTGTGCGTTACCTTTTTGGCTTTCCGGTGACCCAATTATAATATATCTGCTTGTTCCAACTCTGTTGGTTCACCAGAAGCGAAGTTAGAAAACTATTGGGTCTTCCAAGTTGTGCCTTACCTTTTTCGCTTTCCGGTGACATAATTATAATATATCCGCTTGTTTCAACTGCGTTGCTTCACCAGACACGAAGTTAGAAAACTATGGGTTCTCCAAGTCGTGCGTTACCTATTTCGCTTTCCGGTGACACATAATATATATCTGCTTATGAATATTTTTTTGATATTGATAACTATTTCCGAAGTGAAAGGTCAAATAAACTTGATTTCAAACTCGAATTGTGGCTTATGCCCAAATAAAATAGTAAATCTTGTTTTTAATACACGTTATTTTTAGTACAACAATGAACTGACATTTTTTAAAAAGGTCCGCATGTACATTTTTTTATTTCATCTTCTATTTCCGTTCAGATCGGATTTAAGTTGTTTCTAAATTATATGGTTCTTTATTGAGGATCCCACAATAATGATTTTCCACGGTAAACATCAATAAGTTAGATATTTCCTACAGTTCCGACCATTCCATTACTAACAAATATTCAACTCATGCGCGCCAAAACCAACAAACCACTCGCAAACCCGTCCAAATACGTATTGCGAACCATCAAAGCGTTTGTTGAAAAACCGACAGAATTTAGATCGTGGTGCGCCGTGTGCGAGCCGTTTGTGCACCACTTGAAAACACGTACTAATCTGACGAACATGCTGCGCGCGAGCGGCTCGCACACCGCGCAGAGCGCATATGTATCTCCGCCTTAACAGTTTTACCTACTATACTAAATTCAAATAAGTCATGCAGTGCATGTAAAAGACAATTTTAGTCTACAGTATTCGCTCCGAGCGTTAACAAAGTGTCAAAGCAAAATCGACCGACCTGCTCATGGTGGCGGTTTTTTGAAATTTTATCAGGACGCTTCGTGTATGTTTAAATGAGATATTTAAAAAAAATGCCGTGTCACGCTAGTGATATTATGTATTAAAATAAACAGAAAATAAAAACGCACTTAATCTGATATAAATTCTTCACTTTCCAATATTAATTATCAGTTTGATTTTGTATACATAACCTCACTATCGCAGTTTATGTCAATAAATCTTTATTAACGAAAAAGAAAATATTTTTGTTGCACTATAAATTACAGTATAAATTAATAACTAATGAATTCTAACAATTTTATTCGGTTATTATCACTACAAAATAAAATATTCAAGTTTAACAAAATAATCCCATAACACTCAATGTTAAAACGTCCTTACAAAATCTGACAGCGTGTCACGTGGCTCGTGGCTGTAAGTAGAGGGGAGACGCACGGAGCCAATAGATGGTACTCGTTTATTTCCTATTACGTTGTATTAATACAAAAAATTATCTACAGACACTTTTTAACAAATTTTGTCTACCAAATTTGGTATGTATGAATTAAAAATAACAAGTTCTTTTAAAATCCGCAAAAATATATAGGGTGTCCCATTTAAATTAAATAAGTTAGGGGTATTTCCGGTGAAACTGGAAGTGGAATAGTAACAAAAAATATGGCAACAGATGCCTTTTGCGTCACTGTACTTGCATGCAAAGTTTCATAAATATTGTTCTTTTCGTTTCAAAGATATTTTCTTGGTTCCATACTTTATCCCAACCCAGTATATTACATGAGTTGTTTTCGAAATGACTGATTCAATTATAAATATTATTTGTACAGTAAACAAGAACAAAGGAAAATATCTCTGGCAAGTAATAAGGCTTGACCATGATGAAAAGTCCTACAAAATGTATTGTAATGTTTTGGCAATGATGTCTGACATCGGAAATCTTGAATGACATAAGCTTATTTTTGTAGCAAAAATACTATACGGACATTCTGAAGTGACACTAGTGACAGTGACAGTGACAGCCAACTGCCAAATAGCCACAACAACATAACATAATTTTTTCACGTTATAAGTTTAATCTTCAATTTAATATTAATATTGTAATAAACTCATAAATATTTCAATTATGGCAGGATCTGCACTGCGAAGACTTATGGCAGAATATAAACGTTTGTATTTTAATTATTGTAATACAATAAGTTTTTATTATTATTTAGAATAGAAAGGATCATGTCAAATTTTCATTTAAAGTTAAATGTGTGTAAGACAATCTTTGAATAAATATTCATGCAGCTAATGTATATAATTCTTCTAAATAAAAATAATATTTATAGAGTTAACACTGAATCCACCTGAAGGTATAATAGCCGGTCCAATTAATGAAGAAAACTTTTTTGAATGGGAAGCACTAATCACGTAAGAAAATCAAGTACAATCATATGTTTATTTCTAATGAAAGATGTTTCAGAGGTCCGGAAGGTACTTGTTTTGAAGGAGGAGTGTTTCCGGCAAAACTTATTTTTCCTCCTGACTATCCCTTAAGTCCACCAAAGATGCAATTTACCTGTGAAATGTTTCATCCAAATAGTAAGTAAAACTATAAATCACAATGATTTAAAAAATATTATACAGTAGTATCCTGGTTATCCGAGCTGTGCTATGAGTTTTCATTACTTTAATTGCATTTTTTAAGTTTTATCGAAATAGCGTTATAGTAAATTCATGATCGAAATAGAGTCATCATTCA